>NC_092055.1:32218607-32321829 GCF_003086295.3 Arachis hypogaea
AGAACGAGGAACAAGTAATTTAATGACGAGTAAATTAAATGGCAATTAAAAATAATAAATAACTGTAAAGCAAACTTTTGGTACGGTATGAGAAATTAGAGGTCCTATCCTGGCTATCCTTATCATGATGATAATAATTGAATCTTAATTCCACTTCGTTAGCCTTTACTAAATAAAGGAAGGTCAAGGGATTAATTGGTTTTGATCTTCGGATCCTATTTATTTCCTAAGAAAAGATTGGGATTATTGAAGTTCAATTAAATTAACAAGATAACAATTATCAATCATGTTTGAGTTTGACAACTCCTGAGTTACTGATTTCT
This sequence comes from Arachis hypogaea, assembly GCF_003086295.3. Lineage (NCBI taxonomy): Eukaryota > Viridiplantae > Streptophyta > Magnoliopsida > Fabales > Fabaceae > Arachis > Arachis hypogaea. The sequence goes on from NC_092055.1 coordinate 32,218,931, forward strand.
AACCAAAATCAAAAGGAGAAGTAAATCTACTTGAATAAAAATGTCTTCAGAGTAAAAAGCAACAATAGCATAAATAAAAAAAAATCAATATAAACTGAAATACCTCAAATAACATTAATAAAAGAGTAATCTTGTAACATGAAAGGATTCATAAAGCGACTTGTAAAGTAAATAAAAGGAATATTGAACCTGATCAAAAGAGATAATCCTGAAAGCGAATAAAAATCCTAAATCTAAATCCTAATCCTAAAGAGAGAGGAGAGAGCCTCCCTCAAAACTAATTCTAATTCATGGAAAGTAAAAATTGGCGATCTCCCCCTGAATGGATGCATTCCCCACTTCATAACCTCTGGTCTATGCCTTCTGGACTTGGATTTGGGCCAAAAAAGGCTCCAGAATTCGCTATGAGCGTTTTTCTGCAATTTCTGGTGCGTGGCCTCTGTCACGCGTCCGCGTGGGTCACGCGGTCGCGTCATTCGGAGCTTTTCTCGTCACGCGGTCGCGTCAGTCATGCGGCCGCGTCGCCGCTTCTTCGCGCTTGGCATGCGATCGCGTCGTCCATGCGATTGCGTGGATGCCAGTTTCTTCAAGGACTCCGTTTTGTGCTTTCCTTCCATTTTTGTATTTCCTTTCCATCCTTGAGTCATTCCTGCCTTAGAAGATCTGAAACTACTCAAACAACTAATCACGCGCCTCGAATGGAATAAAGATAAAATAATTAATTTAAAAGCATAGAACAGTTTTTCCACATTACATCACATAAAAGGAAGAGAAGTTAAAACCATGCCAATTAATATGAATAAGGGTGAAGGAGAAAAACATCAAATAACACAAAAATAATCAAATGGTGTGTAAAAAAATCACCAAATACCAATCCGGCACTTCAATGAACTGACAAATTAACTTCACCAGCTCTGAGCGACCATTTCCTCTACTCTTCAGCCCAAAAGCTTAAGCGGCATCTGTTTAAGCAACCGTATTCAAGTAAAAGTAAAGTAAAGGTAAGATGACCACTTGAACGTATGTGGCAATCCTTGGAGGATTCTGTGGTCTGAATTCTACCCCTGTTACCTTCTGTGAATTCCTCCACTTCTTTGCAAGAACTCAAATACTTTGTCCTGTCAAATTCTATGTCTCCTACACTTATCATAGATTGAGTGAAGAAATCTACCTCGCATCATCTTCGATACTTGGAAATCTGATCTCAAGAATCCTGCGATCAAGTCTTACAGAAATACTTGAATCATCATCAAGGGTAGTCCTGGTTCCGTCTATTCTTCATAAACGACTTCCTTGGATTGCTCTATCCTCCTTAGCATCAACTGTGACGTCCTCACGGAGTTCCCTCAACTCGGATTCTTATGAGGTTCAGCATCCTAGATCTTCAACCAACTATTCTTCTTGTACAATGACAGCTTCTTCCACTTGTCTAGTATGATTCATGCTCTGTCTTGTCCACTGAGTTTCTAGTTTCCTTCATCTACGCTCTTCGTTAGATTGTCCACATGAGGTGTGGTTGGTCCTTGAATGTCGAGGTCTAGAAGCTAATTAATTACTGCTTGCTACAGTCGAATGTGTTGAATTTATTTACTTGCTTGAGGCGAACCTCTGATTCTCAGGGTGATGAATTTGGACATGAAACATAGGGAAGTGGTGCTGGGTGATGGATTGGAACTGGGGTAGGAAAGGATCATACGGTGGTGAATGTGAAGAGAAGCTTGGAGTGTGGTGGTTCGAGGTTATGTGAGAGGTTGTCTATAGGACGGGTGGGCTTGTTAGTAGTCACAAGGTTGTCCACCATATCTATCAGCTGGGTATGCATTGTAGAATGGTCGTTGTCCATGATATCTTGGAGGTGTTGTTGCCTGAAGGGTCGATTAGATCCTCTTGGCTCCATCCATCCTTGATTGGTTTGACCTTGATGCATATTCCTGCTGTAACTTCTATTTCCTTCAACAAAGTTAGAACCAAACTCAAAGCGAGAGGGTGAGAGTTCATAGTAGCAAATAAAATTAAAAAAAAAAAACAGAAATAAATAAACAAGTAAAAGAAAAATATTTACAATAACCAATAATAAGGCACACGTTAGCAGTTCCCGGCAACGGCGCCATTTTGACGTTAGGATCTTGCCAGTAAAGAATTTTAATAAAACAGTCGCGTTATAGATATAGTTTCTAAACCAACAAAAATCCCTTCGTACAAACGTTTTGGTTGTCACAAGTAACAAACCCCTTAAATAAATTGATAACCGAAGTATTCAAACCTCGGGTCGTCTTCTCAAGGAACTGCAGGGAAGTACGTTCTTATTATGGTTATGGAGATTGTAGATTTGGGTTTCAAGATGAGGAATGAATATGACAAATAATTTAAATGACAATTAAAAATAAATAAATAACTGTAAAATAAACTTTGGCAAGGTATGAGAAATTAGAGGTCCTATCCTGGCTATCCTATCAATGATGATAATAATTGAATCTTAATTCCACTTCGTTAGCCTTACTAATAAAGGAAGGTCAAGGATTAATTGGTTTGATCTTCGGATCCTATTTATTTCCTAAGAAAAGATTGGATTATTGAAGTTCAATTCAATTAACAAGATAACAATTATCAATCATGTTGAGTTGACAACTCCTGATTACTGATTTCTTAACCAAAATCAAAAGGAGAAGTAAATCTACTGGAATAAAAATGTCTTCAGAGTAAAAGCAACAATAGCATAAATAAAGAAATCAATATTAAATTGAACTATCTCAAATAACATCAATAAAAGAGTAATCTGTAACATGAAAGATTCATAAAGTGACTTGCAAAAGTAAATAAAGGAATATTGAACCTGATCAAAAGAGATAATCCTGAAAGCGAATAAAATCCTAAATTAAATCCTAATCCTAAAGAGAGAGGAGAGAGCCTCCTCAAAACTAATTCTAATCATGGAAAGTAAAAATTGCGAGCTCCCCCTGGATGGATGCATTCCCCCACTTCATAACCTCTGTCTATGCCTTCTGAACTTGGATTTGGGCCAAAAAGGGCTTCGAATTCGCTATGAGCGTTTCTGCAATTTCTGGTGCGTGGCCTTTGTCACGCGTCCGCGTGGGTCACGCGGTCGCGTCAGTCATGCGGCCGCGTCATATGTGTTTTGCTTAAGGCGCGCAGTCACGTCAGTCATGCGGCCGCGTCGCCACTTCTTCGCGCTTGGCATGCGATCGCGTCGTCCATGCGATCGCGTGGATGCCAGTTTCTTCAAGGACTCCGTTTGTGCTTTCCTTCCATTTTTGTATGTTTCCTTTCCATCCTTTGAGTCATTCCTGCCTTAGAAGATCTGAAACTACTCAACACACTAATCACGGCATCGAATGGAAATAAAGGTAATTAAAATAATTAATTTTAAAGCACAGGAAACATGTTTTTCACATACATCACATAAAAAGGAAGGAGAAGTAAAACCATGTAATTAATATGAATAAGTGGGTGAAAGATTGAATAAATCACTCAAATTAAGCACAAAATATATCATAAAATATGGGTTTATCAATATCCATTCCCGAGAATTTATACGTGCCTAGTCACCCTTACGACGTAGGGTCAACAGAGTATCAAGTTTCAATCTGGAACACGTGGTGGCAAGTAACGATTCTGTACCTAGGGAACTCGTATCTCAGATAACATTAAATTCATAAGCCACATAATATTCATAACCATTCGTATTCATTGCATAATCATTCATCATAGCCATGGCTTTATATAGCCGTAATACATACGCATTCTCCTCATATAACTCATCACTTTTAACCTTTACTTCATCCCCAAGTTACCTCTATTTCCTAGCTTCAACTTACTTCTAGAGTAACTACTATGATCCGAAGCTAAAAGAGTGAAAATCGAGGTTTAGATGCTTGAAATTTGACTTAAAAACACAAAAATCCATTCTTTTGTTGAAACAGGGGCCACGCGTATGCGTGGGCGTGCAGAAAGGCTTGCTCGCGCACGCATACCCTGCTCGCGTACACGTGGATCCTAGCCCAGAAGGGTAGGTCGCGTCGCGAGCGACTGGACACGTACGCAAATCCTGGTCACGCATACCACGCGTACGCATGGACATGAAGAACCTACACTCGCGTACGCAAACTTACTGCTCGCGTACGCGTGAATCCCAACCCGTAAAGGTTGGTCGCGTCGTGAGCAACGGGGCACGTACGCAAATACCGGGTCACGCGTACACGTGGGCTACGCGTATGCGTAAGCGTACATTTTTCCAAAAATTTTGCTAAGGTATGAAAAGCTGTAAAATTTATTTTTAACCCCAAACTTTCAGCACGCATAACTTTTACGTCTTAAAATATTTTCATCCGTTCTTCAAACGGCCTAAACTTCACGAATCTAATTTTTATATAAAACAAGTTTGAGATCATTTAGGGGTCTGGAAGTCAAGTTATGCTTCGCCAAAATTTGTCCAAAAACCAAATTTCACAAAAACTTCAAACCTCATTTTCATTAAAAGCCACTCTCAATTCAATACCAAACCTGCAAATCATTAACAAGCACCTCTTCCTCAACACCACAACAATCTCCATAATATACCATACCCCAAATCAACAACATCATACATACACTTCCTAAATACACCAACAAAATCATAATTCACCAATTCAAGACTTATATATTCATGTCCTCAAGTCATTAATCATCAATTCGTCAATTATCATTAAGTCAACAAGCCCCAAAACCAAAACATACTTCTTATCAAGAGCACTAAGCAATAAATATACACATATGTTCCAACCTATTCTATGGTCACCTAGCCTAAGTTTCCTAGAACATTACATATTAAATACGCACCCTAAACCATACCTTGGCCAATTTTCACGTATTAACCAAGGCAACCCACTTAGGCAAAAAAGGGCAAGGCTTCAATCACCAAAATTCAACTCTAACACCCACCAAGCTCTCAAATCAAGCTTCCAATGATTCCAAGGACTCTATATCATGCATTCATACACCTAACACATATATATACATACATATACCCAACAACTCAATATCCAACATAATCAAAACAAGAAATACATAGGGTTCAGAATCCTTACCGTGTCCACGGACTAAACGAACTAAATTTGTCAAGCTCCACAAGCTAAATTGAACATAGAGTACCAAATTAAACAAAATCTCAACATGGGTTTTTACCAATTTTCAAAATTCAAATGGTAGAGAAAATGGGGTAAGATTGAAGCTTACCTATGAAATTGATCTGATAAAATCATAGAACTCGATACGGTGGACACGTGGCTACAAACGGTGCGGCGATTGGAGCTCGTAGCAAGAAGTTATGGTAGTTTGAAATCAAGGCAAGGGTTTGCTCCTCACCTTCTTCTTCCTTCAGCCTTGGAACGTAAATAAGGAAATGAAGGGAGATGTGATGAGTTGAAGCTCATTAATGGGTTAGTGTGGTTTGGGCCTGGTTCGACCAGTTCGGCCCGTTCGGCCTAATCTTGGGTCAAATTCTTTGAAATTAGTGTCAAAATTCTCGTTTTAATGAGCTCTATCCTAATTTAATATAAGATTTACATTTCTAATTTTTCCTTATTAAAATTTAATTTATTGACTAATTATTTACTAATTTAGCGGAGTTTACACGATGGAAGTTTTGGGTTTAAAATGATTAATCTGCAGATTTCAGACTTAAGTAAAAATTTTAACAAAACGTACGCCCATGCGTACGCATGACACAGGATTCTTGCGTACGCATACCATCCATTCGCATATGGTAGCTACTGCCTGGTTTGCATGCGTACGCGTGGCCCCTGTTTCAGCAAAAATGGATTTTGTGTTTTAAAGCTCAAATTTGAACCTCTAAACTTCTATTTTCATTCTTTTAACCCCTAAAGATTAGTTTTAAGTGTAGTGTTGCGATTAGGCTATGGAAAGCAAGGTTACTTAGAAGTAAAGGAAGGTCTAGAGTAACTAAACTGAGATGTTAATGATGAGTTTGGGGATGACTGTATGTGGCCAAAATGGTCGAGGTGTGTGTGTGGCCAGAATGGTCGAGATGTGTGTGTGGCCGGAATGGTCGAGAGGGTAAGATTTGGGTGCGATCCTGCTTGCTCGTTAACTTGAAAATGTATTCGGGTGGCAAGTTGAGGACAGAAGTTCCCTCTCTTGTCGTGATGAGGGTGTGGGGAAAGTGGAAAGGCACTCTCCTTCGTATTGTTTCTCCCACATTCTTCTCTAGTTGCAAGGTGGAAAGGTATGCTCCTTCAATGTGAAAAGACACTCTCCTTCGTATATCCTCTAGGAGAAGGTGGAAAGGCACGCTCCTTTGATGTGGAAAGACACTCTCTTTCGTTTATGATCCTCCTGGAGATGCGCAACCTAGAGACAGATGTCTGGGTTAGCTACCAGATGTGTCGGATTCTGGCAATTTAACCGACACGTGAGCTCACGGCCAGTAAAACAGGCATGCATCATGTTGCATTTGTTTGCTTTATTTGGGTGTGCATAATTGCTTTGGGTTTGCCTATCTGATAAATTCTGTTTAACTGATAACTGTGATACTTGCTGTAACTGTTCTTTAAATGTGTTTGCCTTGTATTTGCTTGTGTTTGTGATTGTCTTTCTGTTTTGAGTATCTTGGTGTGGACAGGTGATAATGTTGATTTGATTTAAAATGGGCCAGAGGCCGGGTTAAGTTTATTTGGGTCGGAGACCGAGCCAGTTTGATTTGGGCCATAGGCCGTGACTGGTTGGGTCAGTGGTAAGGGTTAGAGTTGAATAAGACAGTGAGTGGATTGTACTTTGAGAGACTAAGTTAGGATTGAGTTAGAACCTTAAGAACCTTAGATATCTACCCCTGCTTATGGTTTCTGTTTTAGTTCCTTAAGAATTATAATCTGAGTGTCGGCGTTCTAGGATTGCCTCTGGCTTTTCCAGGACCATATTTATTATATATGTGGGCACCTTAACCATACTAAGAACCCCCGATTCTTATCCCAAACAATATTATTATTTTTCAAATGCAGGTTGAGAAGCACCACTCTGTATTTGGAAGACGCTGATGAAGTAAAGAACTTTTGGGACTCAGGGTCATATTTTTTATTATATTTATGTATGTATATAGATTCTCCACCTTGTATTTTATGTTCGTCCCTCTTAGGGTTTGACTCGGAGAAACAGGTTGTCGTTTTCTGTTTTGGGTCATTTTGGGATTCTCTTATATATATGTATGTATATACTTTTATGCTCTGGCTGGTTTATCTTCGCAAACCGAGTTGGAAGCTTTGTTAATTGTATCCATTTCATGGAAGTTTCCCTTTCACGTGAGCGTTACAACTTTTTTTTAAACTTTCCTTCAAAGGCTCCTAGACATAAAACTCTTCCAACTATATATATATTTAAAGGTCGTAATACCTCACCACCTCAGTTTTATGACTTAAGCATAAGACTCTGTGTGGTAGGGTGTTACATTTATTGTCGTTGATTAAAAAAGTATTGAAATGACAATATAATATTTCTATACTCTTAAAATATTATTTATTTATTTTTCTAGTGTAAATCCTGTTAAATTAGTAAATAATTAGTCAATAAATTAATTTTAATAAATAAAATTAGAAATGTGAATATTATATTAAATTAGGACAGAGCTCATCAAAACGAGAATTTTGACACTAATTTCAAGAAATTCGGCCCAAGATTGGACCGACGGGCCGAACCGGTTGAACTGGGCCCAACCAGCCTAGCATTTAAGTGAACCAAAGCCTCTTTTCTTCCCCAATTCAGCAGAGGCAGCACTGAAAACACAACAGGGGAGAGAAGAAGAGAAAATATCCCTAACCCTTACGTTAATTTCAAATCATCGTATCTCCTCCGCCCGAGCTCCGATTGCCGCACCGTCTGCGGCTACGCAACTGCCTCGTCGAGCTCTACGTTTCTACTGGAACAATTTCATAGGTAATTTGCTTATTCACTCTCAGCCTCTTCTTCCACCAATTTTCAAAAATTATGTAGTGGTATTGAATTTCTTTGCTTTTTGATGTTTTAGGATCCAATTAGCTTGAGAAAAACGTTCACTCTTACTTATACAAAGCTTGAGTAAGGTGAGGATACTATAATTTTATCTAAGTATTATGAATTTGTGCTTTGGATTTTAAATTCGGTGTATATGTGTTATGGATATGTATTAGGTTGTGAATAAATAATTAGAGCTTAAAATTGTGGATATTGGAACTTGGAGGAAGCTGAACACTAGTGTTTTATTAAAGTGTTTGGGGCTGTGTTTGTTTTAGTAAGCTGCCTCGATCACTACGAGGAAACCGGCCAAGGTATGGTTTAGGTTTCTTGCATTTAATATATATTGTTCTATGAAAACTTAGGCTAGATGACCATAGGATAGGTTGGAATGTATGTGTATATATATTGTTTAGTATCTTGTTAATAAATGTGTTTGGTTTGGTGCTTGTTGGTTAGTTGGTGAATTGGTGAATTGTTGATTAATGACTTGAGGATATAAGTATATAAGCCTAGAATTTGTAAGCTATAATTTTGGTTGATGGATTTGGGTAATGTATGTGTAATGTTGATGATTTGAGGTATGATTATTGTGGTGGTTGTTATGATGATGAGGAAGGGCATATTGTGTTGATATTGGCAGGTTTGATGATGAATAGAATGGAACTTTTGAATGAAAATGAGGTTTGGGAAGTTTTGCAAAATTTAGTTTTGGGCCAAACTTTGGTGAGCTATAATTTGGTTTCCAGACCCTCAATCTGTTTCCAATTTATTTTGATAAAAAATTGAGTTCGTGAAGTTTATGCCGTTTGAAGAACGGAAGAAAAACGATTTAAAACGATTAAGTTATGCACGTCGGAAGTTTGGGTTTAGAATATGTAAATTATGCAGCTTTTTGTTTGATCAGATTTTTGGGAAAACGTACATCCACGCGTACACGTGGCCCACGCGTATGCATGGTGTGGAATTTTGACTGACCTCGTTATATGCGTACGCGAGTGGTCCTATGTGTACGCATAATGGGCCAACATGCATGTCCACCCGTACGCATGAGACACGCGTACGCGTGGCCCCTATTCCAGCAAACATGATTTTCTGAGCTTTAAACCCTATTTCAAACTCCTAAACCTTTATTTTCATTCCTTTAGTCATAGATAATAGTACTAAACCTGACAATTAGATGAAGTTAGAAAGTGGGGATAACTTGGAGGTGAAGTAAAGCTGAAAAAGTGATGAATTGAATATGAAAAGCTATGAATGATTATGTATGATACTTGGCTTAGATAATCAAATGATCTAAGATACGAGATTCCTTGCCTAAAGTACCGTGGCTTGCCACCACATGTACCAAGTCGAAACTCGATACTCTGTTGACCTACGTCATAAGGGTGACCAGGCACATATAAATTCCCGGGAATGGTACCCCCATTGAGCAATTGATATTGATATAAAAGAAAAAGCTATGCATACACTCTTAGGGATGCGCGACGAGGGACATTCCAAGGGTTTAGCAAACTGGACTTGTTGGGTTGCCTTGATAACCGACAGATGAGACTCATCAGCCATAAGACAGGCATGTATCATGTGCATATTACTTGAATTACTTGTTTGTGCATTAACTGGGTGTGCCTAAGTGCATTTGCTATGTTAAATGTATATTTGTTACCTACAGTACTTGTAACTTTCTTGTGCTTGCCTTTATCTGCTTATTTGTCTGTGATATGTTGTCGGAGATGGAGGTATGAAGGAAAGGCAGTAAGACTTATGTTCAAGATTAAGTTAAGATAGGCTTAGTTACTTTTAGAAAACCACCCTTTATGGCTTCTGTTTAATACTTTAAGCTTTATAATCTGAGTGTCGGCGTTCTAGGATTGCCTCTGGCATTCCCAGGACCTTATATCTTATATATATGGTACCTTTACAATACTGAGAACCTCTGGTGCTCATTCCATACTATGTTATTATTTTTCAGATGCAGGTTGAAAGACACCTCCTTAGGCGTCTGAGCTTCTGAAGTGAAGTGGTTATCGGGTATAGTCGTATATATATATATATATATATATATATATATATATATATATATATATATATATATGTGTGTACTTAGTATTCTCTTCGCATGACTTGTTCCTTTTGATCCTCTTAGAGGCTTATTGAGAGACAGGATTTTGTTTATGTAAATTTGGGTCTTGGATATGTATATATATGTGTATATATTCTCTGGCCAGCCTTGACTTCGCGGGCTGAGTTAGGAGCTTATTATTTTCTATCTTTGGCCCTCTATTCCTAATTTTGTTATATTATGCTTCATAGCTATAGCTTTCTTTGTACGCAAGTTAACTCATTTTCTGAACATTGCGCTTTTATTCCGTGATTTTTATTTCTTCTATTCTTCAAGGCTCCTAGTTTATTATATTCTTTCTGCTATTATATCTACACTTTTAATTTTAGAGGTCGTAATACCACATCACCTCTATTTTATGGCTTAAGCGTAAAGCTCTGTGTGGTATGGTGTTACATTATGGTATCAGAGCAGTTCGTTCCTAGAGAGCCTAAAAGACAGACTGATTATGCTTCTGTGCATTCTCTGTATATGTGTCTATGTGCTATTAGGATATCTGACTGATATATATATGGCATAAACGTTTGTGAGCATGCAGTTGGAACTTAAAGCATTAGACCTGCGATATTGAGACTGATCAACTTAATATCACTTGTTTGGTGTGTATAGGGACCAGATGTCGACTCGCAGACGTGGTCGCGAGCGAGGTAGAGGTAGGATAGGTACTGTTAATCCTGGCCCAACAAGGAATGATCTAGTAGACTTTATGGCTGTCCTGGGAAATATGGCTACAGCTATGCAGGCGACAGCCGAGGCACTGGGTAATCAAATAAACCACGGTAACCATGGGAACAATAATGACGAAGAAGGCCCTATGACACTTGCAACATTTCTGAAAGTTCACCCTCTGACCTTCAGGGGAACCTCAAATCCTACTGATGCAGACAATTGGATTCAGGCTATGGAACATGCACTGCAAGCTCAACAGGTTCCTGAAGAGCAATGGGTTGAGTTTGGAACTTATCAGCTGCAAGGCGAGGCTCAGTATTGGTGGCAGGGAACACGACGTATCCTGCAGCCAGATGGCGCTGTGATTCCTTGGGAGGTTTTCCGAACAGAGTTTTATAAGAAATACTTTCCTAATTCGGTCAGAAACTCCAAAGAACATGAATTGATGAAATTAAAGCAAGGCCAATTGACTGTTACTGAGTATACCAGCAAGTTTCAGGAGTTATGTCGCTTTTCTCGTATCTGTCAAGGTGCGCCTGAAGATTTTGCTAAGTGAAAATGTATTAAGTATGAGGAAGGTCTTCAGAGTGATATTCTAAGCTTTGTTGCCCCAATGGAGATCAGAGTGTTTTCTGAATCGGTGAATAAGAGTAGGGTGGCTGAGGAATGTGTGAGGAAGGTGGCAGTAGAAAAAGGAAGTTTGAGGGTGCCTTTTCAAATGACTACAGGGAGAAACTTTGCTCCGAGAGGTAGGAATTTCAAGCATGGAGGATTTGTTTCGTAGCAGAATCAAGGCCAGGGAAATTATAGAAGGCCGAATACTAATGTTAATCAAGAAAGAAGGTTTAGAAAGCAGCCACAGCAGGATTTAAATTGTCAAAAATGTGGGAAGTATCATCCAGGAGTCCCGTGCAAGTTTGGAACTGGAGTATGCTACTTTTGTGGATAGCCCGGGCACTTGGCTAGTAATTGTCTGGAGAAGAAGAAATGTGAGACTGGTAGAGTACAGTAGCCAGGGAGAGTGTATACCACTTCTACAACAGGTGCTGAGGGATCTGAGACACTGATTAGAGGTAACTGTGAAATGGCTGGTAAAATCTTAAATGCTTTATTTGATTTAGGAGCAACACATTCATTTATTGCATTTGAAAAGGATAATGAGTTATGATTGAGAATGGTGGTTTTAGGTTATGATTTGAAAGTGCATAATGCGACTCATGAAGCTATGGTGACTAGGTTAGAATGTCCACAAGTTCCATTTCAAGTACAACAACTGAATTTGTGCATGATTTGATTTGTTTGCCGATGACTGGTCTTGATCTCATCTTGGGATTGGATTGGTTATCTAAGAATCATGTTTTGCTTGATTGTTCTAAGAAGTCAGTACATTTTATGCGGAAGGGTCAGAAGCGCCGGTTGTGGTGAATAGTTACTATTTGAACTCTATGATAGTAAATTGTTCTGGAACTGAATGTCAGGGTATTATGCTATTAACTGTGGGAGTATCAGGTGATGATTAGAGTTTAGAGTAGATTCCAGTTGTATGTGAATTTTTAGAAGTGTTTCCAAAGGATATTAATGAATTTCCACCTAACCGGGAGGTTGAATTTGTAATTGAGTTGGTGCTTGGAGCCGGTCCGCTTTTGAGTATTCCTTACATGATGTCACCTTTAGAAATGGCTGAACTGAAGGCTCAGCTGGAAGATCTGTTGGGTAAGAATTTTATTCTACCAAGTGTTTCTCCGTGGGGAGTGCCAGTGTTACTGGTAAAGAAGAAGGACAGAAGTATGTGCTTGTGTGTCAATTATCAGACTATCCGACCTCTTCTCAAAGAGCTCGGCCAAGTTGCCAGGAAAGCCTAATAAAGGGCCCAAATAGAGGAACACGACCCAAATCCAAAGGCAGCCCAAGCCTATAGAGATAAGGGCGGTTCCCTTGAAGATAAGATGACTTCACTCAAAGATAAGATAAGATAAGATAACTATCTTATCCCCAGAAAGGTCATCCTCTACTATTATAAATACACTAGAGCACCCAGGTATAACTCATACTCTGATTCTACTAAAAACCTGCTTAATACCCTTGCTAACTTAAGCATCGGAGTCCCTTGCAGGTACCACCACCCTCCGGTGATGAAGGATCAGCAGCATAGCCAGTCCAACAAGTCGGACACGGCCGTTCCGGCCACCATCCACCAGTCGGACACATCAGCTCCGACCAGCACAGAAGATCTCGTCCGGGATCAACCTACAGTTTCAGGTAACCCTCAGATCATTGGCGCTGTTGCCGGGGAATCTGGAAGTCATCCCACCACCATGGCGGACGACCATGACAACGACCACAACTCGGATCTAGAAGATAGAACACGCACAAAAACACAGACACTACACCAAAAGATACCCCGCAACCTAATGGAGATAAGAGTTCACCAAACCTGGGAGCCTTGGAGGCACTTCAAGACCGTCTAAAACAACTTGAAAAAGAAGCCCAACATCAACGAGAAGCTGAGAAAGACCTACAAAGGAAAATAAGGCGACGCCGGAAATTGGAGGACAAACTTCTAAAACTCGAAGCCGATCTCAAAGCCAAAGCTACTCGATCCACTCATGAGGATAGCTCCCGCAAAAACCAAGATCCATTCACCAAGGAGATCATGAAGACCAAAATTCCAAAAGACTTTAAACTCCCGGATATGACTTTATACGATGGCACGGCAGATCCCAGCCATCACCTCAGTAATTTCAGGAGTCGAATGTACCTCACCGACGCCTCAGACACAGTCTGCTGTAAAGCCTTCCCGACTATCCTAACAAAAACGGCGATTAAGTGGTTCGACAATCTACCTCCTAGGTCGATCTCAAGCTTCGACGACCTAGCCAAGAAGTTTCTAGCCAGATTTTCTATCCAGAAAGACAAAACCAAGCACGCCCCAAGCCTACTAGGGATCAAACAAGGAGATCAGGAGAGTCTCCGCAGCTACATAAAAAAGATTCAACAAAGCATGTCTGGACATACAAAGTGTACCAACTGAGGCCGCCATTATGGGTCTCATCAATGGCTTGCGAGAGAGACCTTTTAGCCACTCTATATCGAAAAAATATCCCACATCTCTAAACGAAGTGCAAGAACGAGCAGAGAGGTACATCAACATGGAGGAAAACTCTCGACTAGGAGAGACCTCAAAATCTGGATTCTCCAACTCCTCCCGAAATAAGGACAAAGAATTCAAGAAAAAAGAGGATCAACATGGGGAAAAGATAAAAAAATACCACAATTATACCCCTCATCGAGTGTCTCTTGTAGATGTCTACAGAGAAGTATGCCATACTGAAAAGATACCTCCAGCTCGACCACTCAAAAGCAAAAAAGGAGGAGGAAACCGGGCTGAATATTGTGAATATCATTGAATCTATGAACATTCCCCCAACGAATATTTCAACCTAAAAAATATCATAGAAAAAATGGTAAGAGAAGGAAAGTTAGATCGGTATTTGGCCAGCCGAGCAGACGATCCAAGAAAAAGAAGAAGGGACGAAGATGTCGGACGGGCTGAACGACCACCTCGTTCACCCGAGAGACATGTTCACATGATACACGGAGGATTCGCGGGAGGAGGTATCTCCAAAGCATCTCGCAAAAGACATCTTAAAGACGTATATCATGTCGAGGGAAAAGAGGAAACACCCGACATCCCCACAATCACTTTTACCAAAGAGGATGTAGCCGACATTATCTCGGGACATGACGATCCCATAGTCATCACTATCATATTGGCCAACGCAAATCTCCACCGCACATTGGTAGACCAAGGAAGCTCGGCCGACATCTTGTTCAAAACTGTATTCGACAAACTCGGCCTGGAAGAAAAAGAGCTTAGAGCATATCCAAACAGCCTGTTTGGGCTGGGAGATACTCCAATCCAACCACTTGGGTACATTTCATTACACACGACCTTTGGAAAAGGAAGTCGGTCAAGGACACTCAATATAGACTACATCGTGGTCGACGTGAGTTCAACCTACAATGCCCTAATAGGTCGGACAACGTTAAATCAGCTCGGCGCAGTATGCTCAACTCCACACCTGTGCATGAAATTTCCAACCACAGAAGGAATAGCTATAATAAAAGCAGATCAGAAGACGGCGCGCCGCTGTTATAACGAAAGTCTAAACCTCAGGGGCAAAGGAGAAGAATTCCACACCATCGAACTTGATGGAGTTTGAGGAAGGGAAGAACTACGTCCACAACCTGAAGGCGAAGTAGAAAAAATCCAAATCGGAGATGTCCTAGATAAAACAACCAACATTGGAACAATCCTAAAAGGAGATATAAAGGAATCACTCGTACGGTTCTTACGAGATAATGTCGACCTCTTTGCATCGAATGCCGCAGACATGCCGGGCATAGACCCTAAGTTAATGTGCCACAAGCTGGCAGTCTACCCAGGATCTCGGCCAATACAGCAGAGGCGTAGAAAGCTCGGACCAGAACGATCCCAAGCTATGGAAGAGCAGGTACAAGCCCTATTGGAGGCAGGATTCATAAGAGAAGTCAAGTACCCACTATGGTTAGTGGTGCACGAAATTGTGATCATCAACAATGGCGCCAAAGAATTGGAGCTCTCAAACGTGAATCACACTTTGTCACAATTCCACAAAACTAACCAGCAAGTGCACTGGGTCGTCCAAGTAATACCTTACGTGAGTAAGGGTCGATCCCACGGAGATTGTCGGCTTGAAGCAAGCTATGGTCATCTTGTAAATCTCAGTCAGGCAGATTCAAATGGTTATGGAGGATTGATAATTAAAATATGAATAAAACATAAAATAAAGATAGAGATAGAGATACTTATGTAATTCATTGGTAGGAATTTTAGATAAGCATATGAAGATGCTTTGTTCCTCTCGAACCTCTACTTTCCTATTGCCTTCTTCCAATCATTCATACTCCTTTCCATGGCAAGCTTTATGTTGGGCATCACCGTTGTCAATGGCTACTTCCCGTCCTCTCAGTGAAAATGTTCTACGCATGCTGTCACCACACGGCTAATCATCTGTCGGTTCTCAATCATGTTGGAATAGGATCCATTGATCCTTTTGCGTCTGTCACATGCCTAACACTCACGAGTTTGAAGATCGTCACAGTCATCCCTTCCCATATCCTACTCAGAATACCACAGACAAGGTTTAGACGTTCCGGATCTCAGGAATGGCCACCAATAATTCTAGCCTATACCATGAAGGTTCTAATCTTAGATTAGAAACCCAAGAGATACACATTCAAGCTTGTTGCATGTAGAACGGAAGTGGTTGTCAGTCACGCGTTCATAGGTGAGAATGGTGATGAGTGTCACATAATCATCACATTCATCATGTTCTTGGGTGCGAATGAATATCTTGGAGAAGAAATAGACTTGAGTTGAATAGAAAAACAATAGTACTTGTATTAATTCATGAAGAACAGCAGGGCTCCACACCTTAATCTATAGTGTGTAGAAACTCCACCGTTGAAAATAGATAAGAACAAAAGGTCTAGGCATGGCCGAATGGCCAGCCTCCTAAAGAGGGTTCAATCATCAAAACATGATTCAAAGATGATCAAAAGATGAAAATACAATAGTAAAAGGTCCTATTTATAGAAAACTAGTAGCCTAGGGGTTACAGAAATAGGTAATTAATGCAGAAATCTTCTTCCAGGCCCACTTGGTGTGTGCTTGGGCTGAGCATTGAAGCTTCCATGTGTAGAGACTTTTCTTGGAGTTAAACGCCCGCTTTTGTGCCAGTTTGGGCGTTTAACTCCAGCTTTTGTGCCAGTTCTAGCGTTAAACGCCAGAATTCTTGAGCTGACTTGGAACGCCTGTTTGGGCCATCAAATCTCGGGCAAAGTATGGACTATTATATATTGCTGAAAAGCGCAGGATGTGTAATTTCCAACACAATTGAGAGCGCGCCAATTGGGCTTCTGTAACTCCAGAAAATCCACTTCGAGTGCAGGGAGGTCAGAATCCAACAGCATCTGTAGTCCTTTTTCAGCCTCTGAATCAGATTTTTGCTCAGGTCCCTCAATTTCAGCCAGAAAATACCTGAAATCACAGAAAAACACACAAACTCATAGTAAAGTTCAGAAGAGTGATTTTTATTTAAAAACTAATAAAAACGTAATAAAAACTAACTAAAATATACTAAAAACATACTAAAAACAATGCCAAAAAGCGTATAAATTATCCGCTCATCACAACACCAAACTTAAATTGTTGCTTGTCCTCAAGCAACTGAAAATCAAATAGGATAAAAAAAATAGAATGTACAATGAATTCCAAAAACATCTATGAAGATCAGTATTAATTAGATGAGCGAGGCTTTTAGCTTTTTGCTTCTGAACAGTTTTGGCATCTCACTTTATCTCTTGAAGTTCAGAATGATTGGCATCTATAGGAACTCAGAATTCAGATAGTGTTATTAATTCTCCTAGTTAAGTATGTTGATTCTTGAACACAGCTACTTTATGAGTCTTGGCTGTGACCCAAAGCATTTTGTTTTCCAGTATTACCACCGGATACATAAATGCCACAGACACATAACTGGGTGAACCTTTTCAGATTGTGACTCAGCTTTGCTAGAGTCCCCAATTAGAGGTGTCCAGAGCTCTTAAGCACACTCTTTTTGCTTTTGGACCACGACTTTAACCGCTCAGTCTCAAGTTTTCACTTGACACCTTCACGCCACAAGCACATGGTTAGGGACAGCTTGGTTTAGCCGCTTAGGCCAGGATTTTATTCCTGTGGGCCCTCCTATCCACTGATGCTCAAAGCCTTGGATCCCTTTTTATTTCACCCTTGCCTTTCGGTTTAAAGGGCTATTGGCTTTTTCTGCTTGCTTTTTCTTTTTCTTTCTCTTTTTTTTTCGCATATATATTTTTTTCTGCAAGCTTTTCACTACTTTTTCTTGCTTCAAGAATCAATTTTATGATTTTTCAGATTATCAAATAACATTTCTCCTTTTTCCATTATTCTTTCAAGAGCCAACAATTTTAACATTCATGAATCAACAATATCAAAAATATGCACTGTTCAAGCATTCATTCAGAAAGACAAAAGTGTTGCCACCACATCAGAATAATTAAACTGTTTTAAAATTTAAAATTCATGCACTTCTTTTCCTTTTCAATTAAAACACTCTTTATTTAAGAAAGGTGATGGATTCATTTTCATAGCTTTAAGGCATAGACACTTAGACACTAGTGATCATGTAATAAAGACACAAACATAAATAGACATAAGGCATAATTTTCGAAAAAACAGAAAATAAAGAACAAGGAAATTAAAGAACGGGTCCACCTTAGTGATGGCGGCTTGTTCTTCCTCCTAAAGATCTTATGGAGTGCTTGAGCTCCTCAATGTCTCTTCCTTGCCTTTGTTGCTCCTCTCTCATAACTCTTTGGTCTTCTCTAATTTCATGGAGGAGGATAGAATGCTCTTGGTGCTCCACCCTTAGTTGTCCCATATTGGAACTCAATTCTCCTAGGGAGGTGTTGATTTGCTCCCAATAGTTTTGTGGAGGAAAATGCATCCCTTGAGGCATCTCAGGGATTTCATGATGAGGATTTTCCTCATGCTCTTGTCCATGAGTGGGATCTCTTGTTTGCTCCATCCTTTTCTTAGTGATGGGCTTGTCCTCATCAATGAGGATGTCTTCCTCTATGTCAATTCCAGCCGAATTGCAAAGGTGACAAATGAGATGAGGGAAGGCTAACCTTACCAAAGTGGAGGACTTGTCCCCCACCTTGTAGAGTTCTTGGGATATAACCTCATGAACTTCTACTTCCTCTCCAATCATGATGCTATGGATCATGATCGCCCGGTCTATAGTAACTTCAGACCGGTTGCTAGTGGGAATGATTGAGCGTTGGATGAACTCCAACCATCCCCTAGCCACGGGCTTGAGGTCATGCCTTTTTAGTTGAACCGGCTTCCCTCTTGAATCTCTCTTTCATTGGGCGCCCTCTTCATAGATGTCCATGAGGACTTGGTCCAACCTTTGATCAAAGTTGACCCTTCTAGTGTAGGGGTGTGCATCTCCTTGCATCATAGGCAAGTTGAATGCCAACCTTACATTTTCCGGACTAAAATATAAGTATTTTTCCCGAACCATTGTAAGCCAATTCTTAGGGTCCGGGTTCACACTTTGATTATGGTTCTTGGTGATCCATGCATTGGAATAGAACTCTTGAACCATTAAGATTCTGACTTGTTGAATGGGGTTGGTAAGAACTTCCCAACCTCTTCTTCGGATCTCATGTCGGATCTCCAGATACTCATTTTTTTTTAGCTTAAAAGGGACCTCGGGGATCACCTTCTTCTTGGCCACAACTTTATAGAAGTGGTCTTGATGCACCCTTGAGAGGAATCTCTCCATCTCCCATGACTCGGAGGTGGAAGCTTTTGCCTTCCCTTTCCTCTTTCTAGAGGTTTCTCCGGCCTTTGGTGCCATAAATGGTTATGGAAAAACCAAAAAGCTTTAGCTTTTACCACACCAAACTTAGAAGGTTTGCTCGTCCTCGAGCAAAAGAAGAAAGAAGAGAGTAGAAGAAGAAGAAATAGAGGAGATGGAGGGGCTTAGTGTTTCGGCCAAGGGGGAGAAGTAGTGTTTATGTTGTGTGAAAATGAAGGAGTGAAGATGGGTTTATATAGGAGTGGAGGGGGGGTAAGGTTTGGCCATTATGGGTCGGTATGGGAGGAAAAGTGGTTTGAATTTGAATGGTAGGGTAGGTGGGATTTTATGAAGGATGGATGTGAGTGGTGAAGAGAATGGTGGGATTTGATAGGTGAGGGGTTTTTGGGGAAGAGGTGTTGAGGTGATTGGTGAATGGGTGAAGAAGAGAGAGAGAGGTGGGGTAGGTGGGGATCCTGTGGGGTCTACAGATCCTGAGGTGTCAAGGATATCTCATCCCTGCACCAAGTGGCGTGCGAAACGCCCTTTTCTGCCAATCCTGGCGTTAAACGCCAGGCTGCTGCCCATTTCTAGCGTTTAACGCCAGCTTCTTGCCCATTCCTGGCATTAAACGCCAGTTTGGTGCCCATTTCTGGCGTTAAACGCCCAGAATGGTGCCAGACTGGGCGTTTAACGCCCATTCTGCTACCCTTACTGGCGTTTAAACGCCAGTAAGCTTCTCCTCCAGGGTGTTCTATTTTTAATACTATTTTTCCTTTTGTTTTTGCTTTTTCAATTGTTTTTGTGACTTCACATGATCATCAACATACAGAAAACATAAAATAACAATAGAAAATAGAGATTTAACATAGATAATTAAAGATTGGGTTGCCTCCCAACAAGCGCTTCTTTAATGTCAGTAGCTTGACAGTGGGCTCTCATGGAGCCTCACAGATACTCAGAGCATGATGATGGCCTCTCAACACCAAACTTAGAGTTTGGTTGTGGCCTCCCAACACCAAACTTAGAGTTTGAATGTGGAGATTTTGTTTGACTCTGCATTGAGAGAAGTTTTTCATGCTTCTTCTTCATGGTTACAGAGGGAGATCCTTGAGCTTTAAATACAAGGGAGTCCTCATTCACTTGAAGGACCAATTCTTCTCTGTCAACATCAATCACAGCTTTTGCTGTGGCTAGGAAGGGTCTGCCAAGGATGATGGATTCATCCATATACTTCCCAGTCTCTAAGATTATGAAATCAGCAGGGATGTAATGGTCTTCAACCTTTACCAAGACTTCCTCTACAAGTCTATAAGCTTGTTTTCTTGAATTGTCTGCCATCTCTAATGAGATTCTTGCAGCTTGCACCCCAAAAATTCCTAGTTTCTCCATTACAGAGAGAGGCATGAGGTTTATGCTTGACCCTAGGTCACACAGAGCCTTTTCAAAGGTCATGGTTCCTATGGTGCAAGGTATTGAGAACATTCCAGGATCTTGTCTCTTTTGGAGTAATCTCTGCCTACTCAAGTCATCCAGTTCTTTGGTGAGCAAGGGAGGTTCATCCTCCCAAGTCTCATTACCAAATAACTTGGCATTTAGTTTCATGATTGCTCCAAGGTACTTAGCAACTTGCTCTTCAGTAACATCTTCATCCTCTTCAGAGGAAGAATACTCATCAGAGCTCATGAATGGCAGAAGTAAATTCAATAGAATCTCTATGGTCTCAATGTGAGCCTCAGATTCCCATGGTTCCTCATGAGGGAACTCCTTGGAGGCCAATGGACGTCCAGTGAGATATTCCTTAGTGGAGATCACTGCCTCTTCCTCCTCTCCAGATTCGGCCGTGTGGGTCATGGTGATGGACTTTCACTCTCCTTTTGGATTCTCTTCTGTATTGCTTGGAAGAGTACTAGGAGGGAGTTCAGTAACTTTCTTACTCAGCTGACCCACTTGTGCCTCCAAATTTCTAATGGAGGACCTTGTTTCAGTCAAGAAACTTTGAGTGGTTTTAATTAGATCAGAGACTACAGTTGCTAATTTAGAGTGGCTCTGCTTAGAATTCTCTGTCTGTTGCTGAGAAGATGATGGAAAAGGTTTGCTATTGCTAAACCTGTTTCTTCCACCATTATTGTTATTGAAGCCTTGTTGAGGCCTCTGTTGGTCCTTCCATGAGAGATTTGGATGATTTCTCCATGAAGGATTATAGGTGTTTCCATAGGGTTCTCCCATGTAATTCACCTCTTCCATTGCTGGGTTTTCAGGGTCATAAGCTTCTTCTTCTTCAGAAGATGCTTCTTTGGTACTGCCTGTTGCTGCTTGCATTTCAAACAGACTCTGAGATAGAGATCATATTGACTTGTTGAGTCAATATTTTATTCTGAGCCAATATGGCATTCAGAGTATTAATCTCAAGAACTCCTTTCTTCTTACTTGTCCCATTATTCACAGGATTCCTTTCAGAGGTGTACATGAATTGGTTATTTGCAACCATTTCAATGAGTTCCTGAGCTTCTGCAGGCGTCTTCTTCAGATGAAGAGATCCTCCAGCAGAGTTGTCCAATGACATCTTGGACAGTTCAGACAAACCATCATAGAATATACCTATGATGCTCCATTCTGAAAGCATGTCAGAAGGACACCTTCTAATCAATTGCTTGTATCTTTCCCAAGCTTCATAGAGGGATTCACCCTCCTTCTGTCTGAAGGTTTGAACTTCCACTTTCACCCTCCCAAGGCATTGACTAGCTTTTCCCAAGAGTTTAGGCTATCTTTAGGTTGTGAATCCAACCATGTTCTAGCTCTGTCTCTTACAGCACAGGGAAAAAGCATAAGCTTGTAGACCTCGAGATCAACCCCATTGGTCTTGACAGTGTCACAGATTTGCAAGAATTCAGCTAAGAACTGATGAGGATCTTCCAATGGAAGTCCATGAAACTTGCAATTTTGTTGCATTAGAGAAACTAATTGAGGCTTAAGCTCAAAGTTGTTTGCTCCAATGGCAGGAATTGAGATGCTTCTCCCATAGAAGTCAGGAGTAGGTGCAGTAAAGTCACCAAGCACCTTCCTTACATTGTTGGCATTGTTGTTGTTTTCGGCTGCCATGGCTTCTTCTTGTTTGAAAAGTTCTGTTAGGTCCTCTATAGAGAGTTGTACTTTAGCTTCTCTTAGCTTTCTCTTCAAGGTCCTTTCAGGTTCAGGATCAGCTTCAACAAGAAATCCTTTGTCCTTGCTTCTGCTCATATGAAAAGAGAAGAAGAAAGTATGGAATCCTCTATGTCACAGTATAGAGATTCCTTGAAGTGTCAGAGGAAAAGAAGAATAGAAGGAGAGGGTAGAAAGAGACGAATTCGAACTTATCAAGAGGGATAGAGTTCGAATTGTTGATAGTGGAGGAGTGTTAGTCCTTTAAATAGAAGGATGTGAGAAGAGGGGAAGAATTTTCGAAATTAAAGTAAAAGATTTTGAAATAATTAAAATAAATTTTGAAAATTTGATTGATGATTTTCGAGAATTAAAGTTGGGAAAGAAATTAAGTAATTTTTGAAAAAGATTTTTAATATTAGAAATAAAAAAGATATGATTGAAAATTATTTTGAAAAAGATGTGATATGATTGGTTTTAAAAAGATATGATTGAAAAGCTATGATTTGAAAAAGATTTGATTTTGAAAACTTATGAAAACTTGAAAATTTTGAATTGAAAACAAAATCTTCCCTCTTATGTCATCCTGGCGTTGAACGCCCAGAATGGTATCCATTCAGGCGTTTAACGCCCAAAATGCTACCCTTTTGGGCGTTTAACGCCCAGCCAGGTACCCTGGCTGGCGTTTAAATGCCAGTTTTCCTTCTTCACTGGGCATTTTGAGCGCCCAGCTTTTTCTGTGTAATTTCTCTGCTGCATGTTCTGAATCTTCAATTCTCTATATTATTGACTTGAAAAGACATAATTTTGAAAAATTTTTGGATTTTTAATGATGAGGAACAATCAAAATGCAATTAAACATGGAAAACTAAGATCAAATACATAATGCATGCAAGGCACCAAACTTAAAAGTTTGTATACTAAGGACTATAACAATTTGAAAAATGCATGTGAGAAACAACTAAACACACAAAACAAGAGAATTTAAAGATCAGAGCAAGGAAATCATCAAGAACATCTTGAATATCAATGACGAACATAATGCATGTAATTTTCGAAAATTAGAAGAATAAAGATATGCAATTGACACCAAACTTAAAATTAGACACTAGACTTAAACAAGAAACATAGAATATTTTTTATTTTTTTGGTTTTATAAAAAAAATTTTTGTGATTTTTCAAAAATTGAGTGGAAAAGAAAATAAATGGATTCAAAATTTTTAATAAGAATTCCAGGAATCATTGCAATGCTAGTCTAAGACTCCGGTCCAGGAATTAGACATGGCTTACTAGCCAGCCAAGCTTTCAAAGAAAGCTCCGGTCCAAAACACTAGACATGGCCAATAGCCAGCCAAGCTTTAGCAGATCATTGCTCACAACAGCAAAATTGATAGAAATCAACAAGCTCTTGTGATGATAAGTTGAAACCTCGGTCCAAAAGATTAGACATGGCTTCACAGCCAGCCAGACTTCAAAAAATCATCATGAAACTCTAGAATTCATTCTTAAAAACTCTGAAGAACAGAATAGAAATTTTTTTGTATTTTTAAATTTTTTTTTGAAAATAAAAAGTAAAATTACCTAATCTAAGCAACAAGATGAACCGTCAGTTGTCCAAACTCGAACAATCCCCGGCAACGGCGCCAAAAACTTGGTGCACAAAATTGTGATCATCAACAATGGCGCCAAAGACTTGGAGCTCTCAAACGTGAATCACACTTTGTCACAATTCCGCACAACTAACCAGCAAGTTCACTGGGTCGTCCAAGTAATACCTTACGTGAGTAAGGGTCGATCCTACGGAGATTGTCGGCTTGAAGCAAGCTATGGTCATCTTGTAAATCTCAGTCAGGCAGATTCAAATGGTTATGGAGGATTGATAATTAAAATATGAATAAAACATAAAATAAAGATAGAGATAGAGATACTTATGTAATTCATTGGTAGGAATTTCAGATAAGCGTATGAAGATGCTTTGTTCCTCTCGAACCTCTGCTTTCCTATTACCTTCTTCCAATTATTCATACTCCTTTCCATGGCAAGCTTTATGTTGGGCATCACCGTTGTCAATGGCTACTTCCCGTCCTCTTAGTGAAAATGTTTTACGCACGCTGTCACCGCACGGCTAATCATCTGTTGGTTCTCAATCATGTTGGAATAGGATCCATTGATCCTTTTGCATCTGTCACACGCCCAACACTCGCGAGTTTGAAGCTCGTCACAGTCATCCCTTCCCAGATCCTACTCAGAATACCACAGACAAGGTTTAGACGTTCCGGATCTCAGGAATGGCTGCCAATAATTCTAGCCTATACCACGAAGGTTCTAATCTTAGATTAGAAACCCAAGAGATACACATTCAAGCTTGTTGCATGTAGAACGGAAGTGGTTGTCAGTCACTCGTTCATAGGTGAGAATGGTGATGAGTGTCACATAATCATCACATTCATCATTTTCTTGGTGCGAATGAACATCTTGGAGAAGAAATAGACTTGAGTTGAATAGAAAAACAATAGTACTTGTATTAATTCATGAAGAACAGCAGAGCTCCACACCTTAATCTATGGTGTGTAGAAACTCCACCATTGAAAATACATAAGAACAAAAGGTCTAGGCATGGCCGAATGGCCAGCCTCCCAAAGAGGGTTCAATCATCAAAACATGATTCAAAGATGATCAAAAGATGAAAATACAATAGCAAAAGGTCCTATTTATAGAAAACTAGTAGCCTAGGGTTACAGAAATAGGTAATTAATGCAGAAATCTTCTTCCGAGCCCACTTGGTGTGTGCTTGGGCTGAGCATTGAAGCTTCCATATGTAGAGACTTTTCTTGGAGTTAAACGCCAGCTTTTGTGCCAGTTTCGGCGTTTAACTCCAGCTTTTGTGCCAGTTTTGGCGTTAAACGCCAGAATTCTTGAGCTGACTTGGAATGCCTGTTTGGGCCATCAAATCTCAGACAAAGTATAGACTATTATATATTGATGGAAAGCCCAGAATGTCTACTTTCCAATGGAATTGAGAGTGCGCCAATTGGGCTTCTGTAGCTCTAGAAAATCTACTTCGAGTGCAGGGAGGTCAGAATCCAACAACATCTGCAGTCCTTTTTCAGCCTCTGAATCAGATTTTTGCTCAGGTCCCTCAATTTCAGCCAGAAAATACCTGAAATCACAGAAAAACACACAAACTCATAGTAAAGTCCAGAAGAGTGATTTTTATTTAAAAACTAATAAAAATATAATAAAAACTAACTAAAATATACTAAAAACATACTAAAAACAATGCCAAAAAGCGTATAAATTATCCACTCATCAGTTAGCTAACATCGTCTTGGTGAAAAAATCAAATGGGAAGTGGCGGATGTGCACTGACTACACTGATCTCAACAAAGCCTGCCCAAAGGATCCATATCCACTCCCAAGTATCAACGCTCTGGTGGATGCCTCCTCTGGATATAAATACCTCTCGTTTATGGATGCTTACTCAGGATACAATCAAATCCCAATGTACCCACCCGACCAAGAAAAAACTTCATTTTTAACCCCAAAAGCA
This sequence comes from Arachis hypogaea, assembly GCF_003086295.3. NCBI lineage: Eukaryota > Viridiplantae > Streptophyta > Magnoliopsida > Fabales > Fabaceae > Arachis > Arachis hypogaea. The sequence continues at coordinate 32,244,840 of NC_092055.1, forward strand.
AACTACTGCTACATCGTCATGCCTTTTGGACTAAAAAATGCGGGAGCTACTTATCAGAGATTAATGAATAAGGTCTTTACAGACCACATCGGGAAAATCATGGAAGTCTATATGGACGACATGTTAATAAAGACACAAAGTGAAGAGACGTTACTATCCGACCTAACCCAAGTATTCGACACTATAAGAAGGCAAGGCATGCGACTTAATCCAGCAAAATGCACCTTCGCAGTAGAAGCTGGCAAATTCTTGGGTTTTATGCTCACACAAAGAGGAATCGAGGCAAATCCAGATAAATATCGGGCCATACTCGACATGAAGAGCCCGACTTGTGTCAAAGAGGTACAACAACTCAATGGAAGGTTGGCAGCCTTGTCCAGATTTCTAGCTGGATTGGCAATAAGATCTCTCCCCTTCTACGCCACTCTAAGAAAGGGAAAAAGGTTTGAATGGACAACGGAGTGCGAGCAAGCTTTTCAAGATTTCAAAAAGATTCCTGGGACAACCACCTATTCTAACTCACCCACGGGAAGGAGAACCACTTATATTGTACCTCGTAGTAGGAAATCAGGTAGTAGCCTCAGCACTGGTCCAAGAAGATGACAATGGACAACAGCCCATATACTTCATCAACAAAGCACTACAAGGGTCCGAGCTGAACTACCAAAAAATAGAAAAATTTGCCTATGTCCTTATACTAACATCTCGACGACTTCGCCCATATTTCCAAGCCCACACCATTAGGGTTTGGACCAACCAACCCATAAAAGGGATTTTACAGAAAACAGACTTAGCAGGCAGAATCTTGCAATGGGCAGTTAAGTTGTCCGAGTTCGACCTTCAATATGAAGCTCGGACAGCCATCAAATCGCAATATCTGGCCGACTTCATTGCAGAATTTACAGATACCCCAGAAATTCCTACAGAATGGAATCTCTATGTAGACGGTTCCTCAAATAAAATTGGAAGCGGCGTGGGTGTGATAATTGAAAGCGACCAGGGAACCCAAATCAAACTTTCCCTCAGATTCGGGTTCCCTGCCTCAAACAACCAAGCTGAGTATGAGGCGCTACTATATGGTTTGAAGCTGGCTGGCTAGGGAGGATGGAGCTCAAAAACTTACCATCTTCAGCGACTCACAAGTAGTCACTTCACAAATAGCAGGAAGCTACCAAGCCAAAGATCCCACCATGAAAAGGTACCTGGACAAAACCAAGGAACAATTCGGATAACTCGGGAAATATGAGGTCCACCACATACCCCGAGAACAGAATGCCCGAGCTGATAACAAAGGAATTTTTAGAAGAAGTACACAGTGGCATCTGTGACAATCATCTCGGAGTGCAGGCACTTACTAAAAAAGTACTCCGGGCAGGATTTTATTGGCCAACTCTACAAAAGGAAGCCACAGAGTTCGTAAAGACATGTCCACCATGTCAGAAACACGCCAATTTTCACATCGCCCCGTCAGAGGAACTCATAAGCATAACCTCACCTTGGCCATTCGCAAAATGGGGACTCGACCTTCTCGGACCTTTCCCTCGGGGATCAGGACAAGTCAAATTCTTCATAGTAGGGGTAGACTATTTCACAAAATAGATCGAGACAGAACCCCTAGCTAACGCTACTACTCAAAGAAGTCAAAAATTCCTATATAGAAACATTGTCACAAGGTTTGGGGTTCCACACTCCATCACCACAGACAATGGCACTCAATTTACAAATACAGGCTTCAGAAAAATGGTAGCCGATCTGAACATAAAACACCAATTTACATCCGTAGAACACCCCAGGCCAACGGATAAGCGGAAGCTACTAACAAAGTCATATTGGCCGGGTTAAAACGAAGATTACAGGATGCAAAGGGAGCCTGGGCCAAAAAGCTCCCACAAGTCCTATGGGCATATCGAATAATGCCACATTCTACCACAAAGGAATCACCTTTCCAACTAGCCTACGGAACGAAGGCAATGATCCCAGTGGAGGTCAAAGAAGGGTCGCCCAGGGTGATCCACTATAATGAAGAAGCCAACTCCCAACTTCAAAGGGAAGAACTCGACCTACTTCCAGAAATCCGAGAAAAAGCTCGGATCAGGGAAGAGGCATTAAAACGTCGAATGGCTTCAAGATACAATCAAAAGGTAGTGCCACGAGATTTTGCCGAGAACGACCTCATCCTAATCCGAAATGATATCGGAACAACTTGACCGGGAGAAGGAAAGTTGGCAGCAAACTGGAAAGGACCCTACCGAGTCATAGAAGTACTTGGAAAGGGCTACTACAGACTGTCCGAACTCGAAGGGCGAGAGCTTCCTAGGTCATGGCACGCCTGCAACCTAAGAAGGTACTATAGTTGAAGGTAATAAAGATCTTAGGATAAGGTGTACTCTTTTTCATGAAAAAGTTTTTTAATGAGGTGCCAAGCCAAGATCTACAAATTGCCCGACTTAGAGGGATAAAACTCCCACATGTATATATTTTCATTTTCTTTTGAATAAAGTTTTTTAGATTTTCTACAAATTCTCAAGACGCATTAGTTTGAAACACTAAAAAATTCATCGCCCGATTATAAAGCTACAAGATCGGTAGAAGTGAAGATCAAATTCACCGTCCACAATAAAGACCAAAGAAGATGAAAACCGAATTCATCAAAAGGTCGACCAAACAAGGATCAAACCTAACTTCGACAAAATTGGAAAAGATGAAAAAGCGACAAAAACATAATAATGCAAGAAGTCATCGAAAGTGATCCATAGAAAGGACCTGATGAGGTCTTAATAAAATGGGTTGCTAAAAATAACTTAAAAGACAGGCCGACATAAAGAAGTCGGACCAGTCGACCACAATAACCAAAGTTATAAAAAGTCAATCCCTGGAAAGAGGCCTGGCCAGCCCTAAAAAAGAGGATTACTAGAAATAACTTAGAAGAGACCGACATGATGAAGTCGGCCTCCCACAAACAAGTTATAAAAAGTAACCCCTAAAAAAGACCTGACAAAAGGTCCGAAAAGAGGATTACTAGAAATAACTTAGAAGAGACCGACATGATGAAGTCGGCCTCCCACAAACAAGTTATAAAAAGTAACCCCTAAAAGAGACCTGACAAAGGTCCAAAAAGAGGATTACTAGAAATAATTTAGAAGAGACCGACATGATGAAGTCGGCCTCCCACAAACAAGTTATAAAAAGTAACCCCTAAAAGAGACCTGACAAAGGTCCAAAAAGAGGATTACTAGAAATAACTTAGAAGAGACCGACATGATGAAGTCGGCCTCCCACAAACAAGTTATAAAAAGTAATCCCTAAAAGAGAACTGACAAAGGTCCAAAAAGAGGACTACTAGAAATAACTTAGGAGGAACCAACATAAAGAAGTCGGCCCAAAAACCTTAACGTTATAAAAAGTAATTCCTAACAGAGACCTAACAAAGGTTCGAACAAAACGGATTACTAGAAATAACTTCAAGCAGAAGTGAGGAAGTCGACATACAAAGTTGGACCCAAACATCCACAACCTCAAAAGAATCAAGCCACAAGTATGAAAATACAAAGGCAATCAAAAGAGGACGGACAACAAGGCTCCAACACTCCCAAAAACCTAAAAAGGTACCAGACAGATGCAGACAAACATATTATGAAAAGAACAACTTATAATAATAACAAACCTAAGAGGCTACCAAAAGTCAGCCCCAAGAGCTTGAGAAACTACTTTGTTTTTCAAAATAAAGTTGCTAAAAAAGCAACTAAAAGAGTATCAAGAAGTCAGAACTACCAATTAACAAAATATAAAAGTTCAAAGCCCACAAGCCGGGCTATATACACAACCATCCAGAATAATCATTGAGGATCCGAAGATTTCTCAGCTGCATCAACACAGGGCAAAGGAGGACGAGTCTGAAGAGGCACCGCATCCACCGTCCCATCATTTTGGTTCAAGATTTGATAATCAGGATCCGACTCGGGATGAATAACTGCAGGGGTTGAAGAAGTCGGCACAACCGAGACCTTGGTGGAAGGCACAGGAGGAGGATCAACATCATCATCATCATCAGGGTCATCAGGGACAATTTTACCGTCCCTCACAATGTTGTCCAAGCTGAAAAGAGTAAGGTCGAGCTCAGGCGCAAGAACTTGAACCTGCTCCTTCAGGTTCTCATAAGCAGCATTTACGCTGCCTACAAGGTGACCCCGGAGCTCGGCATAGTTAGCTCGGGCAGACTCCAAATCCTCCCTGAGACGCATCATCTCCCTATAGGTCGTGACATAGCTCTCCTTGTGCTTCAACACCGTGTCTTCAGCCAACTTAGCAGAAGCTGCCAAGGCAATAGAACTAGCCTTTTCACCTTCCAACTCTTTCTCCAACTTTGTCACCTTCACCTCAAGCTCCTCCTTCAAACAATTCATCCGATCGAACTCAACTTGGCCTCCTCCATAAAGGCCTTTGTAGTGTGAATGGGAAGATCCTGGACAGTCCGATATAAAGCCCCCTGGTGCACGAAATTGTGATCATCAATGGCGCCATCAACATGGTACGCTCAATTGTAATCTCAACTTTTTATCACAACTTCGATACAACTAACCAGCAAGTGCACTGGGTCGTCCAAGTAATAAACCTTACGTGAGTAAGGGTCGATCCCACAGAGATTGTCGGCTTGAAGCAAGCTATAGTCACCTTGTAAATCTCAGTCAGGCGGATATAAAATAGCTATGGAGTTTTCAAAAATAAATAATAAAAGAAGGATAGAGATACTTATGTAAATCATTGGTGAGAATTTCAGATAAGCGCACAGAGATGCTTTCGTTCCTCTGAACCTCTGCTTTCCTGCTGCCTTCATCCAATCAGTCTTACTCCTTTCCATGGCTGGCTTTTTGTAAGGACTTCACCGTTGTCAATGGCTACTTTTAATCCTCTCTAGAAAATGGTCCAAATGCTCTGTCACAGCACGGCTAATCGTCTGGAGGCATCACCCTTGTCGATGGCTGCGCCCTATTCCTCTCTGTGAAAATGGTCCAATGCGCTGTCACTGCATGGCTAATCATCTGGAGGTTCTCGATCATACTGGAATAGGATTTACTATCCTTTTGCGTCTGTCACTACGCCCAGCACTCGCGAGTTTGAAGCTCGTCACAGTCATTCAATCCCTGAATCCTACTCGGAATACCACATACAAGGTTTAGACTTTCCGGATTCTCATGAATGCCGCCATCAATCTAGCTTACACCACGAAGATTCTGATTAAGAGATCCAATAGATACTCATTCAATCTAAGGTAGAACGGAAGTGGTTGTCAGGCACGCGTTCATAGGGAATGATGATGATTGTCACGTTCATCACATTCAGGTTGGAGTGCGAATGAATATCTTAGAAGCGGAATAAGTTGAATTGAATAGAAAACAGTAGTACTTTGCATTAATCTTTGAGGACAGCAGAGCTCCACACCTTAGTCTATGGAGTGTAGAAACTCTACCGTTGAAAATACATAAGTGAAAGGTCCAGGCATGGCCGAATGGCCAGCCCCCAAAACGTGATCACAGGATCAAAAATACAATCCCGGATTCAAAGATATCTAATACAGTAGTAAAAAGTCCTATTTATAATAAACTAGTTACTAGGGTTTACAGAAGTAAGTAATTGATGCATAAATCCACTTCCGGGGCCCAGTTGGTGTGTGCTTGGGCTGAGCTTGAAGTCTACACATGGAGAGGTCATTCTTGGAGTTGAACGCTAGCTTTTGTGCCATTTTGGGCGTTGAACTCCACTTTGCAACTTGTTTCTGGCGCTGGACGCCAGAATTGGGCAGAGAGCTGGCGTTGAATGCCAGTTTGCGTCATCTAAACTTGGGCAAAGTATGGACTATTATATATTGCTGGAAAACCCTGGATGTCTACTTTCCAACACAATTGGAAGCGCACCATTTAGAGTTCTGTAGCTCCAGAAAATCCACTTTGAGTGCAGGGAGGTCAGAATCCAACAGCATCAGCAGTCCTTCTTCAACCTCTGAATCTAATTTTTGCTCAAGTCCCTCAATTTCAGCCAGAAAATACCTGAAATCACAGAAAAACACACAAACTCATAGTAAAGTCCAGAAATGTGAATTTAACATAAAAACTAATGAAAACATCCCTAAAAGTAACTAGATTCTACTAAAAACATACTAAAAACAATGCCAAAAAGCGTATAAATTATCCGCTCATCACAACACCAAACTTAAATTGTTGCTTGTCCCCAAGCAACTGAAAATCAAATAGGATAAAAAGAAGAGAATATACTATAAATTCCAAACTATCAATGAAACATAGCTCCAATCAGATGAGCGGGACTTGTAGCTTTTTGCCTCTTGAATAGTTTTGGCATCTCACTTTATCCATTGAGGTTCAGAATGATTGGCATCTATAGGAACTCAGAGTTCAGATAGTGTTATTGATTCTCCTAGTTCAGTATGATGATTCTTGAACACAACTGTTTTATGAGTCTTGGCCGTGGCCCTAAGCACTTTGTTTTCCAGTATTACCACCGGATACATAAATGCCACAGACACATAATTGGGTGAACCTTTTCAGATTGTGGCTTAGCTTTGCTAAAGTCCCCAATTAGAGGTGTCCAGGGTTCTTAAGCACACTCTTTTTTTTTTGCTTTGGACCTTGACTTTAACCGCTCAGTCTCAAGTTTTCACTTGACACCTTCACGCCACAAGCACATGGTTAGGGACAGCTTGATTTAGCCGCTTAGGCCAGGATTTTATTCATTTAGGCCCTCCTATCCACTGATGCTCAAAGCCTTGGGATCCTTTTTATTTGCCCTTGCCTTTTGGTTTTAAGGGTTATTGGCTTTTTGCTTTTGCCTCTTGGTTTTAAGAGTTTTTAGCTTTTTCTGCTTGCTTTTTCTTTTTCTTTCTATTTTTTTTCGCCTATATTTTTTTTTTGCAAGCTTTGTTCTTTGCTGCTTTTTCTTGCTTCAAGAATCATTTTTATGATTTTTCAGATTATCAAATAACATGTCTCCTTGTCATCATTCTTTCAAGAGCCAACATATTTAACATTCATGAACAACAACTTCAAAAGACATATGCACTGTTCAAGCATACATTCAGAAAACAAGAAGCATTGTCACCACATCAATATAATTAAACTAAGTTCAAGGATAAATTCGAAACTCATGTACTTCTTGTTCTTTTGAATTAAAACATTTTTCATTTAAGAGAGGTGATGGATTCATAGGACATTCATAACTTTAAGACATAGTTACTAACTACTAATGATCATGTAATAAGACACAAACATAGATAAGCACTTAACATAGAAAACAAAAAACAGAGAATGTAAGAACAAGGAATGAGTCCACCTTAGTGATGGTGGCGTTTCCTTCTTGAGGAACCAATGATGTCCTTGAGCTCTTCTATGTCTCTTCCTTGTCTTTGTTGCTCCTCCCTCATTGCTTTTTGATCTTCTCTTATTTCATGAAGGATGATGGAGTGCTCTTGATGTTCCACCCTTAGTTGTCCCATGTTGGAACTTAATTCTCCTAGGGAGGTGTTGATTTGCTCCCAATAGTTTTGTGGAGGGAAATGCATTGGAGGCATCTCCGGGATCTCATGGTGATGAGCTTCCTGCGCCTCTTGAGATCTATGAATGGGTTCTCTTACTTGCTCCATCCTTTTCTTAGTGATGGGCTTCTCTTCCTCAATGGGAATGTCTCCTTCTATGAAAGCTCCAACTGAGTAACATAGATGGCAAATAAGATGAGAAAAAGCTAGCCTTGCCCCAGGAGAGGGCTTTTCGGCTATTTTGTAGAGTTCAAGGGAGATGACTTCATGAACTTCTACTTCCTCTCCAATCATGATGCTATGGATCATGATGGCCGATCTACAGTAACTTCAGATCGGTTGCTAGTGGGGATGATGGAGCGTTGGATGAACTCCAACCATCCTCTAGCCACAAGCTTGAGGTCCAATCTTCTTAGTTGAACCGATTTGCCTTTTGAGTCAATCTTCCATTGAGCTCCTTCCACACATATGTCCATAAGGACTTGGTCCAGCCTTTGATTAAAGTTGACCCTTCTAGTGTAGGGGCGTTCATCTCCTTGCATCATAGGCAAGTTAAACGCCAACCTCACATTCTCCGGACTAAAATCTAAGTATTTCCCCCGAACCATTGTAATATAATTCTTTGGATTCGGGTTCTTACTTTGATCATGGTTCCTAGTGATCCATGCATTGGCATAGAACTCTTGAACCATTAGGATGCCGACTTGTTGGATGGGGTTTGTTAGAACTTCCCAACCTCTTCTTTGGATTTCATGTCGGATCTCCGGATACTCATTTCTCTTGAGCTTGAAAGGGACCTTGGGGATCACCTTCTTCTTGGCCACAACATCATAGAAGTGGTCTTGATGGGCTTTGGAGATGAACCTTTCCATCTCCCATGACTCGGAGGTTGAAGCTTTTTTCTTCCCTTTCCCTTTTCTAGAGGATTCTCCGGTCTTGGGTGCCATCAATGGTAATGGAAAAACAAAAAGCTTATGCTTTTACCACACCAAACTTAGAATATTGCTCGCCCTCGAGCAAGAAAAGAAGGAATAGATGAAGAAGAAGAAGAAATGGGGAGAAGGAGAAGGGTTGTGTTTCGGCCAAGAAGGGGAAGAGAGGGTTGTGTTGTGTGAGAATGAGGAAGAATGGAGGGCTATATATAGGGAAGGGAGGGGGGTAATGGTTCGGCCATATGGGTGGGTTTGGGTGGGAAATTGATTTTGAATTTTGAAGGTAGGTGGAGTTTTATGAGGTAGGTTTATGGGGAAGAGTGGATGGATGTGAGTGGTGAAGGGGTAATAGGGAAGAGAGATTGAGGTGATTGGTGAAGGGTTTTGGGGAAGAGTGTCTATTGGGAAGAGAGGGTGATTGAGAAGAGAAGAAGTGAGTGGAGGTAGGTGGGGATCCTGTGGGGTCCACAGATCTTGAGGTGGTCCTGTGGGGTCCACAGATCCTGAGGTGTTCAAGGATTTACAACCTTGCACCAAATTAGGCATGCAAAATGCCCTTGCACACAACTCTGGGCGTTCAACGCCAGATTGGTGCTTGTTCTGGGCGTTGAAGGCCCATTTGTTGCCCATTTCTGGCGTTGAACGCTAGAACCATGCTTGTTCTGGGCGTTCAGCGCCAGCTCTTCTCCAGGGTGCTTTTCTGGCATTCAAATGCCCAGATACTGCCCATTTCTGGCGTTCAGTGCCAGAACCATGCTCTGTTCTGGCGTTGAACGCCCAAAACATGCTTTTTACTGGCGTTTAAACGCCAGTAAGGTCTTCCTCCAGGGTGTGATTTTTCTTCTGCTGTTTTTGATTCCGTTCTCAATTTTTTTTATTTATTTTGTGACTCCACATGATCATGTACCTATAAAGACATATAACTAATAAAAATATAATTAAATAAGAATTGGGTTGCCTCCCAACAAGCGCTTCTTTAATGTCAATAGCTTGACAGTGGGCTCTCATGGAGCCTCACAGAAGTTCAGAGCATTGTTGAGACTCCCCAACACCAAACTTAGAGTTTGGATATGGGAGTTCAACACCAAACTTAAAGTTTGGTTGTGGCCTCCCAACACCAAACTTAGAATTTGACTGTGGGGCTCTGGTTGACTCTGTTTTGAGAGAAGCTTACTGTGCTTCCTCTCCATGGGTATAGAGAGAGATCTTTGAGTTTTAAACACAAGGTTGTCCTCATTTAATTGAAGGATCAATTCTCCTCTGTCCACATCAATCACAGCTCTTGCTGTGGCTAGGAAAGGTCTTCCCAGGATGATGGATTCATCCTCTTCCTTTCCAGTATCCAAGACTATGAAATCAGCAGGGATGTAAAGGCCTTCAACCTTTACTAACACGTCCTCTACTTGTCCATAAGCCTATTTTCTTGAATTGTCTGCCATTTCTAATGAGATTTTAGCAGCTTGCACCCCAAAGATTCTCAGTTTCTCTATTACAGAGAGGGGCATAAGGTTTATCCCTGAACCAAGGTCACACAGATCCTTTTCAAAGACCATGGTGCCTATGGTATAAAGTAGTAAGAACTTTCCAGGATCCTGTTTCTTCTGAGGCAATGTTAGTTGATCCAGATCACTTAGTTCAGTGGTGAACAAGGGAGGTATATCTTCCCAAGTCTCATTACCAAATAATTTGGCATTCAGCTTCATGATTGCACCAAGAAGCTTGGCAGCTTGCTCTTCAGTAACATCCTCATTCTCTTCAGAAGAGGAATACTCATCAGAGCTTATGAATGGCATAAGGAGGTTTAATGGAATCTCTATGGTCTCTAGATGAGCCTCAGATTCCTTTGGTTCCTCAAAGGGAAGCTCCTTATTGATCACTGGACGTCCCAGGAGGTCTTCCTCCTTGGGATTCACGTCCTCTCCTTCCTTCATAGGTTCGGCCATGGTGATTAATTCAATGGCCTTGCACTCTCCTTTTGAATTTTCTTCTGTATTGCTTGGGAGAGTACTAGGAGGGATTTCAGTGATCCTTTTACTCAGCTGGCCCACTTGTGCCTCCAAATTTCTAATTGAGGACCTTGTTTCATTCATGAAACTTACAGTGGCCTTGGACAGATCAGAGACTAAGTTTGCTAAATTAGAGGTATTTTGTTCAGAGTTCTCTGTCTGTTGCTGAGTGGATGATGGAAAAGGTTTACTATTGTTAAACCTATTTCTTCCACCATTATTAAAGCCTTGTTGAGGCTTTTGTTGATCCTTCCATGAGAAATTTGGATGATTTCTCCATGATGGGTTATAGGTATTTCCATAAGGTTCACCCATATAATTTACCTCTGCTATTGCAGGGTTTTCAGGATCATAAGCTTCTTCTTCAGAAGATGCCTCTTGAGTACTGTTGGATGCAGCTTGCATTCTATTCAGACTCTGAGAAATCATATTGACTTGCTGAGTCAATATTTTGTTCTGAGCCAATATGGCATTCAAAGTATCAATTTCAAGAACTTCCTTCTTCATAGGCGTCCCATTACTCACAGGATTCCTCTCAGAAGTGTACATAAACTGGTTATTAGCAACCATGTCAATGAGTTCTTGAGCTTCTGCAGGCGTTTTCTTTAGGTGAATGGATCCACCTGCAGAGGTATCCAATGACATCTTAGATAACTCAGACAGACCATCATAGAATATATCCAGGATGGTCCATTCTGAAAGCATGTCAGAAGGACACTTTTTGGTCAGTCCTTTGTATCTCTCCCAAGCTTCATAGAGGGATTCACCTTCTTTCTGTCTGAAGGTTTGAACATCCACTCTAAGCTTGCTCAGCTTTTAAGGAGGAAAGAACTTGGCTAAGAAAGCCTTGACCAGCTTATCCCAAGAGTTCAGGCTATCCTTAGGTTGAGAGTCCAACTATACTCTAGCTCTGTCTCTTACAGCAAAAAGAAAAAGCATGAGCCTATAGACTTCAGGATCTACTCCATTAGTCTTAACAGTATCACATATCTGTAAGAATTCAGTTAAGAACTGAAAAGGATCTTCAGATGGAAGTCCATGAAACTTGCAGTTCTGCTGCATCAGAAAAACTAATTGAGGTTTCAGCTCAAAATTGTTTACTCCAATGGCAGGAATGGAGATGCTTCTTCCATGTAAATTGGAATTAGGTGCAGTAAAGTCACCAAGCATTCTCCTTGCATTATTGTTGTTGGGTTCGGCTGCCATCTCCTTTACTTGTTCGAAATTTTCAATAAGGTTGTCTCTGGATTGTTGTAATTTAGCTTCTCTTAGTTTCCTCTTCAGAGTCCTTTCAGGTTCTGGATCAGCTTCAACAAGAATGCCTTTTTCCTTGTTCCTGCTCATAAGAAAGAGAAGAGAACAGGAAAAGAAGAGGAATCCTCTATGTCACAGTAAAGAGGTTCCTTATTGTTAGTAGAAGAAGAAAATGAATAGAGGTGAAGAAGAATGAAGAATCCAAACACAAGGGTAAGGATAGGAGCAGTGATGTGAGATGAAGAAAAGTGTTAGTAGATGAATAAATAATTAGAAGGAGATGAGGGAGAAGGATTTTCGAAAATAATTTTTTTGAAAAAGAGTTAGTGATTTTCGAAAATAGTTTTTGAAAAATGTTAGTAGTTTTCGAAATTTTTAAAATCAAAAGTTAAAATAATTAGTTAATTAAAAAGAAATTTTGAAAAAGGCGGGAGATATTTTCGAAAATTAGAGAGAGAGAGAGTTAGTTAGGTGGTTTTGAAAAAGATAAGAAACAAACAAAAAGTTAGTTAGTTAGTTGAAACAAATTTTGAAAAGATAAGGATTTAGGAAGTTAGAAAAGATATTTTAAAATCAATTTTTTTGAAAAAGATATGATTTTGAAAAAGATAAGATAAAAAGATATTTTTGAAAAGATATAATTGAAATCAGTTTTGAAAAAGATTTGATTTTTAAAATCACAATTAATGACTTGATTCACAAGAAATCACAAGATGTGATTCTAGAACTTAAAGTTTGAATCTTTCTTAACAAGTAAGTAACAAACTTGAAATTTTTGAATCAAAACATTAATTGATGATGTTATTTTCGAAAATATGATGTAAAATTAAGAAAAATATTTTTGAAAAATATTTTTAAAATTTTCGAAAATAACTAAGAAAAATGAAAAAGATTTGATTTTGAAAAAGATTTTGAAAAAGATAAGATTTTTAAATTGAAAATTTGATTTGACTCATAAAAACAACTAGATTTAAAAAATTTTTAAAAAAGTCAAATCTAATTTTCGAATTTATGAGAGAAAAGAGGGAAGATATTTTTTTAATTTTTGAATTTTTAATGATGAGAGAGAAAAACATGAAAAATGATTCAATGCATGAAAGTTATGGATCAAAACAATGAATGTATGCAAGAATGCTATGAATGTCGAGATGAACACCAAGAACACTATGAAGATCATGATGAACATCAAGAACATATTTTTGAAAATTTTTATATGCAAAGAAAACATGCATGACACCAAACTTAGAAATCTTTAATGCTTAGGCACTAAGAATTCAAGAATGCATATGAAAAACACCATACAACACAAAAACAATGTAATATGAAGATCAATCAAGAAGGTTTATCAAGAACAACTTGAAGATCATGATGAATGCAATGCATGAATGCAATTTTCGAAAAATGCAAGATGAGTATGCAATTGACACCAAACTTAAAAAATGACTCAAGACTCAAACAAGAGACACAAAATATTTTTTTTATGATTTTATGATTTTTTTGTATTTTCTTTTAATTTTTTTCAAAAATCATTTTGAAAAAGAAAAATAAGGATTCCAAAATTTTTAATATGAATTCCAGGAATCTTACGCTCTTTAGTCTAAAGCTCCAACCAAAGGGTCAGGCATGGCTTAATAGCCAGCCAAGCTTTAGTATGCTATTACTTGCATCAGCTTATTTGCTAAGAAAGACAAAAAAGCTCTTCTCTTGAGTATAAGTCAAACCTCAGTCCAAAAGAATTTAGACATGGCTTTACAGCCAGCCAGGCTTCAACATGCTTTATGAAACACTAGAATTCATTCTTAAAAATTCTGAAGAAAAATATATTTTTTTGAAAACACATTTTTTTTTTCGAAAAAAAAAGAGAAATTTTTGAAAGATTTTTTGAAAAATTTTTGAAAACTTTTTGAAAAGAAATCGAAAAGAAAGTTACCCAATCTGAGCAACAAGATGAACCGTCAGTTGTCCAAACTCGAACAATCCCCGGCAACGGCACCAAAAACTTGGTGCACGAAATTGTGATCATCAATGGCGCCATCAACATGGTACGCTCAATTGTAATCTCAACTTTTTATCACAACTTCGATACAACTAACCAGCAAGTGCACTGGGTCGTCCAAGTAATAAACCTTACGTGAGTAAGGGTCGATCCCACGGAGATTGTCGGCTTGAAGCAAGCTATGGTCACCTTGTAAATCTCAGTCAGGCGGATATAAAATAGCTATGGAGTTTTCAAAAATAAATAATAAAAGAAGGATAGAGATACTTATGTAAATCATTGGTGAGAATTTCAGATAAGCGCACAGAGATGCTTTCGTTCCTCTGAACCTCAGCTTTCCTGCTGCCTTCATCCAATCAGTCTTACTCCTTTCCATGGCTGGCTTTTTGTAAGGACTTCACCGTTGTCAATGGCTACTTTTAATCCTCTCTGGAAAATGGTCCAAATGCTCTGTCACAGCACGGCTAATCGTTTGGAGGCATCACCCTTGTCGATGGCTGCGCCCTATTCCTCTCTGTGAAAATGGTCCAATGCGCTGTCACTGCATGGCTAATCATATGGAGGTTCTCGATCATACTGGAATAGGATTTACTATCCTTTTGCGTCTGTCACTACGCCCAGCACTCGCGAGTTTGAAGCTCGTCACAGTCATTCAATCCCTGAATCCTACTCGGAATACCACATACAAGGTTTAGACTTTCCGGATTCTCATGAATGCCGCCATCAATCTAGCTTACACCACGAAGATTCTGATTAAGAGATCCAAGAGATACTCATTCAATCTAAGGTAGAACGGAAGTGGTTGTCAGGCACGCGTTCATAGGGAATGATGATGATTGTCACGTTCATCACATTCAGGTTGGAGTGCGAATGAATATCTTAGAAGCGGGATAAGCTGAATTGAATAGAAAAACAGTAGTACTTTGCATTAATCTTTGAGGAACAGCAGAGCTCCACACCTTAATCTATGGAGTGTAGAAACTCTACCGTTGAAAATACATAAGTGAAAGGTCCAGGCATGGCCGAATGGCCAGCCCCCAAAATGTGATCACAGGATCAAAAATACAATCCCGGATTCAAAGATATCTAATACAGTAGTAAAAAGTCCTATTTATAATAAACTAGTTACTAGGGTTTACAGAAGTAAGTAATTGATGCATAAATCCACTTCCAGGGCCCACTTGGTGTGTGCTTGGGCTAAGCTTGAAGTCTACACGTGGAGAGGTCATTCTTGGAGTTGAACGCTAGCTTTTGTGCCATTTTGGGCGTTGAACTCCACTTTGCAACTTGTTTCTGGCGCTGGACGCCAGAATTGGGCAGAGAGTTGGCGTTGAAAGCCAGTTTTCGTCATCTAAACTTGGGCAAAGTATGGACTATTATATATTGCTGGAAAGCCCTGGATGTCTACTTTCCAACGCAATTGGAAGAGCGCCGTTTCAAGTTCTATAGCTCCAGAAAATCCACTTTGAGTGCAGAGAGGTCAGAATCCAACAGCATCAGCAGTCCTTCTTCAACCTCTGAATCTGATTTTTGCTCAAGTCCCTCAATTTCAGCCAGAAAATACCTAAAATCACAGAGAAATACACAAACTCATAGTAAAGTCCAGAAATGTGAATTTAACATAAAAACTAATGAAAACATCCCTAAAAGTAACTAGATTCTACTAAAAACATACTAAAAACAATGCCAAAAAGCATATAAATTATCCGCTCATCACGCCCCCCCATGTGTGCCATCTTCATGCTACATCGAGTAATAAAATCCAGATGGCGAAGAAGAGAAACATTGTCAATAGGGATGTGGTGCACGAAATTGTGATTACACTTTTCACAACTCCGCACAACTAACCAGCAAGTGCACTGGGTCGTCCAAGTAATACCTTACGTGAGTAAGGGTCGATCCCACAGAGATTGTCGGCTTGAAGCAAGCTATGGTTATTTTGTAAATCTCAGTCAGGAGATTAATGATAATAGTGGTTATATTTATGAAAATAAATAACATGAAATAAACGGTACTTGTGGTTCAGTAATGAGAAGCAGGTTGAGGTTCCGGAGATGCTCTGTCTTCTGAATCTCTGCTTTCCTACTGTCTTCTTCTCCAAACACACATGGCTTCCTTCCATGGCAGGATGTATGATCCTCTCGGATGAAAACAAATCCATATGCGCTGTCACCGCACGGCTAATCATCTGTCGGTTCCCACTAGCGTCGGAATAGGACCCTTGTCCTTTTGCACACTATCACTGCGCCTAACATTCGCATGTTTGAAGCTCGTCACAGTCATTCCTTCCCAAATCCTACCCAGAATACCACAGACAAGGTTTAGAGTTTTCGGATCCCAGGAATGCTGCCAATTGGTTCTAGCCTATACCACGAAGGTTCTGATCTCATGGATCAGAGACCCAAGAGATACACACTCAAGCTGTCGCCCAATGACTACGTTGAGCTCAGATAGAATGGGAGTGGTTGTCAGGCACGCCTTCATATCATTGAGAATAATGATGAGTGTCATGGATCATCATCTTCTCCAGATTGAAGTACGAATGAGTATCTTAGAATAGAATCAAGCGTAATTGAATAGAAAACAGTAGTAATTGTATTAATATATTGAAACACAGCAGAGCTCCTCACCCCCAACCATGGGATTTAGAGACTCATGCCGTCAGAAATACAATGTGAAGTGTAAAAATGTCATGAGGTACCAAATGAATCTCTAAAAGTAGTTTTTATACTAGACTAGTAACTTAGGGTTACAGAAAATGAGTAACTAAGTGCAGATAGTGCAGAAATCTACTTCCAGGACCCACTTGGTGTGTGCTTGGGCTGAGCATTGAAGCTTTTTCGTGCTTAGTCTGTTTCTGGAGTTAAACGCCAGCTTTGGTGCCAGTTTGGGCGTTTAACTCCAATTCTGGTGCCAGTTTGGGCGTTTTACGCTAGAAATTTTACGCTAAATTTGAACGCCAATTTGGGCCATTAAATCTCGGGCAAAGTATGGACTATTATATATTGCTGGAAAGCCCAGGATGTTTACTTTCCAACGAAATTAAGAGCGCGCCAATTGAGCTTCTGTAGCTCCAGAAAATTTACTTCGAGTACAGGGAGGTCAGAATCCAACAGCATCTGCAGTCCTTTTTCAGCCTCTGAATCAGATTTTTGCTCAGGTCCCTCAATTTTAGCTAGAAAATACCTGAAATCATAGAAAAACACACAAAATCATAGTAAAGTCCAGAAATGTGATTTTTGCATAAAAACTAATAAAAATATAATAAACATTAATTAAAACATACTAAAAACTATATAAAAACAATGCCAAAAAGGGTATAAATTATCCGCTCATCAGGATGGTACCATAAGGACCGATTTGCTGGTCGACAAACTCGACAGCATCGAAGTCAGAGGCATCAAGGTTAAAGGGCTCAGCTGTCTTCTGCTTTTTCGGAGGAGGAGTGCCAGAGGTAGCGACAGAAGCCTGTGGAGGATCAACCAAACGAACCCGAGGAGTAGGGATCATCCTCCTCGGTCCAGGAGAGCTCGGTACGGATGGCTTCGACTGAACCTGAGAGGACCCCTCCCCAGCCACCTTGGCCGAGATGTTCTGAGCTGCAGTAGCTTTCCTCGCCTTCTTAAAGGCCTTCATAGAGTCATTGTTTTTCACCATCTCTGGAAAAAGACACAAAGATTGTTACAAATTGAGAGAAAAAGAACAAAGCTCGACAAAAAGGAAACAAAACGAAAACAAGATAAGACAACCACTATCCAGCTCAGCTCAGAGAAGTGAAGGATCCCCTAAAAACCTTTTTGTTTCAAGATAAGGAGGTTGTCCCCAGTTCTCCTCCAACACGTTAACAAAGGCCTGTTCGACCTCGTCCAACATCTCCCACGTATACCTCGACACTACAACATTCTTTTGCCACTCTAAAGGAAAGGCGGGCTCGTCGTTCTCATCCAGAAAAAAGGGAGGAGCTCCTTCAACAGCTCAAACCTTAAAGAAATAATTCTTGAAGTCTCTAAAAGACTCATCATACATCGAAAAAACTTTCTTTCCTTGGGCAGACCAAAAAAAACCCAGGAAGCTTTCTTTTTGGTAGAAATCCCAGGCTTGGTCAAAACGAAAAGGTAAAGAAAGAGAGTTTGAGAAGGATTAACATCCAATTCCTGACACAACAACTGGAAAATCTTAACGAAACCCCATGAATTCGGATGAAGTTGGGATGGAGACACATTGCATGACCACAACAAATTGGTTTCAAAGGGAATAAAGGGAAAGGTAATGCTCATTTGACTAAAGAAATAGTCATAGGCATAAAAGAAAGGACGTTCTCCCTGGACTGAAGTCGGGAAACAGACCCTCTCATCAGAATCAGGTGCTACTAGCTCATAATTTTTCTCCTGCTCCCGATTACTACAAATCCTGTGATGTTTTCTCAGCTCCACACATAATTCAGAATTTACCACAGAAACACACATCAACACAAGGGAGTCCAGCCAGTCCGACATACCCTCAGGGACTCTGGAGGAGGTCTCGACAATATTTTTGCGAGACGACATGGGTCAACTAAAATCCTACAGTAAGAAAAAAGAAAAAAAGGGGTTACTAATCAAACAGCTCGGGCAAGTTAAAAAAAGAGCAACTCGGGCATAAAAGGATACAACTTAAACCAAAGTACATAAGTGGTAAGAAGGCAGACAAAGCAACAAAAGGAAACCCCAGGACCCACACTAAAGATCCAGGGGCATCCTTTGGAGGCAGTTATGGAACAAGGACTCAAGAAAACCTATAAGCCTACACCTCTACACGTCCTAACAGGAAGATAATAACCATTTTTTCAACAAAAGCGACACTCTGAGAAGAAAGCCACGAGCTACAAAATCAAACAAAGTCATCAAAATAACTACCTTCCAAACTCACAGTCTCAGCTTATTAACAAACGAAAATACCAAGCAACAAAACGTATCAAGAAGAAGAAGTCATCAAAGACGCCACCTTTTTCAGAAAAATAAATCCCCCCCCCAAACAAGCAACAAGCCACCAGAAAAATCATTACTTTCTACAAAGATTCATCAGCAAAATTACCAACATGGCGAAAGTTATCAAAGGAGCAATCTTTTGGGAAAGCAAACAGGTTCATAAAAGCCTCAGTAACAGCATACCTCACAGCAAAAATCAAGCACAACAACGTAAAAAGGTTCAAGCTTTCCAACATGCATTTAAGCAAAATCAAAACTTTACCAAGAACCGAATGCAAAGCGACGAAGGAGGTAAAGAAGTGGAAAGAAGAAACCCACCTGGAAAAAGGTGAAAGCTTCGAAGAAAGTGAAGACGGAAAGATAGAATCCGGAATCGCCTTCCAAAACAAAGAAAGCGCCAGCAATCACCAAACAACGTCGCAGAAAGAAACGTGAAAATGCAAAGTCTCAGGCAAAGCAGAAAGGTAGAAAGAAAAGGGGAAGTTACAGCAAAGAAACAGAGAAGAAAAACCGTTTTTTGTGAAAACGTTCAAAATAAACGTGGGAGGCAAAGAAAACGGAGCATTAAAAGAATTAATGAGGATAATTAAACCCTCGCGCATTCCCAAAGCAAGGAGACTCGCGTTTTCAAAAGAATGAAAATTCAAAAAATGTTTCGCATCCAAAGGAGAAAGAAGAAGTCGACAAAATGCTCGAGTTCGACTTCACCAGAGAAGGATCGAAGTCCTAAAACTAAGACTCGACCTCAAAAGAAAGACCGAGCTCGAGCAGGGGCACTGTTCATACCCTGGGTCGAGCTGTCCAACCTGGGATGTTTAGCAACAAGACGACCGACCTCTTCAGGTCAGACTATCCGACCTCTTCTCAAAGAGCTTAGCCAAGTTGCCAGGAAAGCCCAATAAATGGCCCAGATAGAGGAACACGACCCAAATCCAAAGGCAGCCCAAGCCTATAGAGATAAGGGCAGTTCCCTTGAAGATAAGATGACTTCACTCAAAGATAAGATAAGATAAGATAACTATCTTATCCCCATAAAGGTCATCCTCTACTATTATAAATATACTAGAGCACACAGGTATAACTCATACTCTGATTCTACTAAAAACCTGCTTAATATCCTTGCTAACTTAAGCATCGGAGTCCCTTGCAGGTACCACCACCCTCCGGTGATGAAGGATCAGTAGCATAGCCAGTCCAACAAGTCAGACACAGCCATTCCGGCCACCATCCACCAGCCGGACACGTCAGCTCTGACCAGCACAGAAGATCTCGTCCAAGATCAACCTATAGTTTCAGGTAACCCTCGGAATAGTAAATAATTAGTCAATAAATTAATTTTAATAAAGAAAATTAGAAATGTAAATATTATATTAAATTAGGATAGAGCTCATCAAAACGAGAATTTTGACACTAATTTCAAGAAATTCGGCCCAAGATTGGACCGAATGGGCCGATCCGGTTGAACCAGGTTCAAACCAGACCCGTGGGCCCAACCGGCCCAGCACTTAAGTGAACCAAAGCCTCTTTTCTACCCCAATTCAGCAGAGGTAGCGCTGAAAACACAACAGGGGAGAGGAGAATTTTATAGGTAATTCGCTTATTCACTCTCAGCCTCTTCTTCCCCCAATTTTCAAAAATTATGTAGTGGTGTTGAATTTCTTTGCTTTTCGATATTTTAGGATCCAATTAGCTTGAGAAAAATATTCACTCTTGCTTATACGAAGCTTGGGTAAGGTGAGGATACCATAATTTTATCTAAATAGTCTGAATTTGTGCTTTGGGTATTAAATTCGGTGTGTATGTGTTATGGATATGTATTAGGTTGTGAATAAATAATTGGAGCTTGAAATTGTGGATATTGGAACTTGGAGAAAGCTAAACACTAGTGTTTTATTAAAGTTTTTGGGGCTGTGTTTGTTTTAGTAAGCTGCCTCGATCACTACAAGAAAACCGGCCAAGGTATGGTTTAGGTTTTTTGCATTTAATATATAATGTTCTGTGAAAACTTAGGCTAGATGACCATAGGATAGGTTGAAATGTATGTGTATATATATTGTTTAGTATCTTATTAATAAATGTGTTTGGTTTGGTGCTTGTTGGTTAGTTGGTGAATTGGTGAATTATTGATTAATGACTTGAGGATATAAGTATATAAGCCTAGAAGTTGTAAGCCATGATTTTGGTTGATGGATTTGCGTAATGTATGTGTATTATTGATGATTTGAAGTACGATTATTGTGGTGGTTGTTATGATGATGAGGAAGGGCATATTGTGTTGATATTGGCAGGTTTGATGATGAAAAGAATGGAACTTTTGAATGAAAATGAGGTTTGGGAAGTTTTGCAAAATTTGGTTTTGGGCCGAACTTTGGCGAGCTATAACTTAGTTTCCAAATGCTCAATTTGTTTCCAATTTGTTTTGATAAAAAATTGGGTTCGTGAAGTTTATGCCGTTCGAAGAACAAAAGAAAAACGATTTAAAACGATTAAGTTATGCACGTCGGAAGTTTAGGTTTAGAATATGTAAATTATGCAGCTTTTTGTTTGATCAGATTTTTGCGAAAACGTACATCCATGCGTACGCGTGGCGTGGAATTTTGACTGACCTAGTTATATACGTACGCGAGTGGTCCCATGCATACGCGTAATGGGCCAGCATGCATGTCCACGCGTACGCATGATAAGGGGATGCGCGCGCAAGCTGCCTTTTTGCACTCCCACGCGTACGCGTTGCCCCTATTCCAGCAAATAGGGTTTTCTGAGCTTTAAACCTTATTTCAAGCTCCTAAACCTCTATTTTCATTCCTTTAGTCATAAATAATAGTATTAAACCTGACAATCAGATGAAGTTAGGAAGTGGGGATAACTTGGAGGTAAAGTAAAGCTGAAAAAGTGATGAATTGAATATGAAAAGCTATGAATGATTATGTATGATACTTGGCTTAAATAATCAAATGATCTGAGCTACGAGATTCTCTGGGAAAAGTATCGTGGCTTGCCACCACGTGTATCAGGTTGAAACTCGATACTCTGTTGACCCTACGTCGTAAGGGTGACCGGGCACGTATAAATTCCCGGGAATGGTACCCCCATTGAGCAATTGATATTTATATAAAATAAAAAGCCATGCATAGACTCTTGGGGATGCGCGACGAGGGACAGTCCAAGGGTTTAGCAAACCGGACTTGTCGGGTTGGCTTGATAACCGACAGATGAGACTCATCATCCATAGGACAGGCATGCATCATGTGCATATTACTTGAATTACTTGTTTGTGCATTAACTGGGTGTGCCTAAGTGCATTTACTATGTTAAATGTATATTTGTTACCTGCAGTACTTGTAACCTTCTTGTGCTTACCTTTATCTGCTTATTTGTCTGTGATATGTTGTCGAAGATGGAGGTATGGAGGAAAGGCAATAAGACTTAGGTTCAAGATTAAGTTAAGATAGGCTTAGTTACTTTTAGAAAACCACCTTTTATGGCTTCTGTTTAATATTTTAAGCTTTATAATCTGAATGTCGGAGTTCTAGGATTGTCTCTGGCATTCCCAGGACCTTATATCTTATATGTGTGGCACCTTTACCATACTGAGAACCTCTGATTCTCACCCCCCCATACTATGTTATTATTTTTCAGATGCAGGTTGAGAGGCACCTCTTTAGGCGTCTGAGCTTCTGAAGCAAAGTGGTTATCGGGTTACTTTTTGGATTATATATATATGTACTTAGTATTCTCTCCGCATGACTTGTTCCTTTTGATCCTCTTAGAGGCTTATGGAGAGATAGGATTTTGTTTATGTAAATTTGGGTCTTGGATATGTATATATATGAGTATATATTCTCCGGCCAGCCTTGACTTCGCGGGCTGAGTTAGGAGCTTGTTATTTTGTATCTTTGGCCCTCTATTCCTACTTTTGTTATCTTATGCTTCATAGCTATAGCTTTCTTTGTATGCAAGTTAACTCATTTTCTGAACATTGCGCTTTTATTCCGTGATTTTTATTTCTTCTGTTCTTCAAGGCTCCTAGTTTATTATATTCTTTCTGTTATTATATGTAACTTTTTATTTTAGAGGTCGTAATACCACATCACCTCTATTTTACGGCTTAAGCGTAAAGCTCCGTGTGGTAGGGTGTTACATCTAGCATTCTTTATTATTCAATGATCACATTAATATAATTTAATTCAAGGTTGTGAGAACCGAACCGGTCATTGAACCAGTCAAGTAACCCATTCAACGGTTTAATGGTTTAACCGAGGATGAACCGTGATTGAACCGGTTTAATTAAATATTCAATAAAATCTTTAAAAATTTAATTATTTCTAAATAAAATTTAAAATAAAATTTTTTTAATTAACTTCTAATAAGTTCTTACGAGATAATGAGCAACAATTCTCAAAATAAATATTCAGAATCCAAACCCAGCAAACTAATTATGCAGAAACAAGTTTCTAGAGTTTCAGAAAACAAAGAAAAGAAGAGTACTTGAGAGTACTTGAAAAAAAATAGAAACGAATTAATTGTGACTAATTAATAACAAACAAAAAAGTGAGAGAAGCCCACATCAAAATCACATACACATAGGTCATAAGAATTAACAACAATGCATTCAGGACACAATTGATAACCAAAGAACCAAGTGCAAACAAATTAAGTTGTATTATTTCAAGATTAACTTGTTCTTCCGTCACTGTACATAATCACTTAAATTCTACTTAAGTCACACACATAAAGCAAATAAGGATCAGATTTTGCCATTTCCACATCTACAAAGTTGATAAGTCACCTGGAAGAAAGAACTGGTTGTGGAACAAAAGGAGTATACACTGTTTCTCTCTCAACTACAAGCCGTTGTGCCTTCTGAAATTTTTTTAGCACGGTCTTAAAATCTTTTGCAAGTTTGGCATCTGCCATCTTCTTACTTTCCTGCAAAACAAAAATTTTGAAATTAAAGGCGTTGAAGTTAATGGCTCGATCACGGGATAGATAGGGTTAGGGTTCTTCGGAAGGGGATTTTGAATTTGAGAGAGAAAGAAAGAGGGAGGGGTGCTGTGTGTAACAGCGACGACGTCGGCGATTACAAGGCTTCTGACAGGGAGGAGTCGACGGGAGGGTAACAGCCACGACGACATCTATGAAGTGGCTGGAAGGTGACAATTGTGATGGCAACGAGGTGAGCGAGAAAAGCGAAATGGACGAGCTTGCGCAGGCAAAGGAAAAGGGACGACAGTGGAGAGGGGGAATGTGGCGGCTGGGTAGGAGGAGAGCAAGGCTGAAAGACGGCTGGGAGAGGAAGAAAGATGATTTCAGAAGGGAGAGGGTTATGCGTTTAGGTTAGATTTGGGAATTAGGACTGGGGATAATGGGCTTTCTCTTTTCTTTTTTTTTTTTGTTTCAGGCGTTAAACGACGCCGTTTCTGAAACAAATGACAAAACCGGACCTTTAAAAAATCTGGCCTGAGATAATCACATCTTATAAATTTTGTGCGCATATCTGAATGTTATTTTCTTTATTACTTTAATAATCTATTCTGTCTCATATATTAGTTATGAAATTACCACAGCTTTTATCACATTAGTGTCGCAACCAAACCACGATGATAGCCATACTAAAATACTCAATCACATAGATCAAATTTTGATGAAAAATTCAGAAATTACATGCAAAATGATCTCATGCATGCCTATTTTCAACTGGTCTAACTTGAATAAAAATTCTATTTTATTCGGTGACAGACTCAGATAAAACTGCAACGGTAATGCCCGGACTCAAAGCGACGACGACTAAGTAATGAGTCTCTGGAAGAGGAAGGGAAGAACTTAATAGACTCATAATGAGAGAGAAAGAGAGAGAGAGAGAGAGAGAGAGAGAGAGAGAGAAAGAGAGAGAGAGGAATTTACCTAGAGAAAAAGGACTCGGCAGAAGAAAGGTGGCGACGGGCTCAACAACGACGATAATGGGATAAGCAACAATGCTGACATGAGCTGTGAAGGAATATGGAGTTGTGAAGGAGTAGGCGGCGATGGGTTCAGCAACGACGATGACGGGAGCTATAAGGTTTTTTGTGAAGAAGCCGAGAAGAAGAAGACTCTGGGTGAGGATGACTAGGTTTATGTTGCATGGCTATAGAGTATGGACTGAAGCTGTGAATCACTGAATCTATGATGTGAGGCAAATCCTAATTCCTAAAAAGTGTTTATATGTATATATTCGGGGCAAGTATACCTTAAATCTGACCATGCCCTGTCCTGAGCAAAATCTGCCCCGACTCAGGTCAAGTTATTACCTTCTCCAACCGGGTATAGACGGGTCGGGTACCCGCGTATTCGGGTACTCCTGACAAGTATAACTACGTATTGATACTCCATTTATTAAGGGTTTATTGCCAGCCAATAGATTGCTACACACACAATGCGAGATTCTAACTCCTAATAGTTGTTTAAGCAGACAAGTAAGATGATCACTCAACAAATTCAAATTGATTAAGACAAATACTAATTATTTTAATATTAAAAATTCTGAGCATTTGATTTTAATTATAACTTTGTAAAATATTTATAATAATAATAATTACTATATATATTTTATTTTTTAATTAAATTTTTTATATAATTTTATGCAGGGACGGATCCAGAAATATTATCATGGGGCCAATAACATATATAATATTAAAAATTATGCAAAAAAATTATATCATGTAAGATGTATTATAAAAATATATCGATAGAGAATATATTTTAAAGTACAAAAAATATGTAGGTACTTTTTACTAACGAAGTGGTCGATTCTTTGTATCATAAAATTCATCGATAATAGAATCTGTTTCAAATTTTCAGTAGTTTTCTTTTCAATATAATTAAAAGACGATTAACAAGAAATTCTTCTTTCATTTTGTTTCTGAGTTATTCTTCACAATATTCATAGCTGAAAAAAATCTCTTAGTTGTAGCAGTTAAAACAGAAAGAATTAATACCAAATGAATCAAGAAGAACGATCACAAGAAGAAAAAGAATCCACTTTATAGTATTTGAAAAATTTTATTTAAGTAAAAAGTATTAGCTTTTAATATTATTACTTATTTTTTAGATATTAAAAATCATTAATATTTAGATTGGACTGGACTTTTATTTATACCAGACTAAATACTAAATAATTTTTTTAAAAATTAAATCATACTTAATAACTTATTACTATTAACTTTTTTTTAAAAAAAGCTAGGGTCAGAGGCCTCCACTCGCCCCTGGGTATGTCCGTTTCTGATTTTATGTATTATCCAGTACAGTGTACGAAAATATACACTAATTAAATTAACAAAATTTATGTTAGATTAAAGTTAAAATTAATCATGATAAGTCAATTAATTTTATTTCAGTTAATAATAAAAAAATATATCACAACTCACAAAGAATAATTTATCCTCTAATTTAGAGAGAATTAAATAGTATTTACAAAAAATATATCCATTCTTATACGGCAACTCAATAAAATGTTGCTACTTTAAGAAACCAAAAACTAAAGTCTTAAAGATCTCCTCCTAAGATTCACTTGGGCGAATTGAATACCTCCTTCATTGGAGTAAAGATAATTCTCATTAGCAAAACTCTGTTTTTGCAATTTCAGGTTCAATTTATACTTTAGGATTTAGACATCCTGATTATTACATAGGATTAGAATTAGATTTTATATTCATAATCTAAGTAATCAAATTTATGCTCATCAAGTATTTCATAAATTGAAGTTGATGATTTCTAGATACATATATTAAAATCTGGTGTTACTTTTAACTAATTTGGTAGCGAATTAGTTGCAAAGTAATACTAGAAAGACAAAAAAAAACAGTCAGAATTTGTCTTATTTAGCATTCATTAATTGTCATAATAATTAATAAATGCTAAATAAGACAAGTTATGGCTGTTTTTAGCTAATTTTCTTTGGTCACCAAACATTTCCGTTAGTTATTGCAACGCTAAATAATTTAGTTATGGGAAGTAAACACTATTGAAAGAAAGAAAGAAAGAAAAAGTCTAAATAAAAAAGCATATGCATTCGTTTTCGATCAACATCAAAGACATCACATCTTGAATGACCCTCCAAATGCAAATTGTCTCGTGCGTGTCTCCATCTCTTCAAATTGGCTTAGTGTTCACACCTTTTCTTTTAAAACCCCTCAAATCCCACGTTTTATTTTCATTCATCTATCTCATTTCCCATGCCACCATACACTTACATGTTTAATGGTCCTACTTCCCTTCTTTTATTTTCTATCATATCCTCACACACCCCCCCCCCCCCCCCCTCACCCTCACCCTCACCTCCCCTTTCTCTCTTTTTGACACAGCACACACTCGCCCATGTTGTTTGAATTATTATGATCTTATTGACATTTGGATGGTTGGATCAAATTGTTCAACGCTTATTTATCTAGAACATTATATTGTAGTTTTTATTTTTAGATACATTAATTTAAAATGTATAAAACTAAAGAAGAGTATAACAAAAGATTTTTCTTTCACTTCAATGAAATGTCTAACATCAAAGTCCATCAGACATTTGATTAATTCAACTAAATTTAATAGATGTTTAAAAAAAAAGGAAAAGAGTAAACCGAAATTTTTTTACTTATAATTTAAATTCAAGGTCTAGTTAAAAAGATTAAGTCATGTACCATTTTAATCGATCCTATCAATTCGAGTATAACAAAAATAATATTGGTTCAAGTGGTTGCATTATAAGAAAAAATCTAAAATTGGACAACGAAAAACTATAAAATACACCAAACTTCTTGTTTCATCAAAAAATTAAAAATCGAAAATATGGAATTCGTTGACTTAAATTTTTTGGGTTAAAGAATGAAGTTTGGTTTATTTTATAGTAACTTCTTGTTAATTTGAATTTTCTTCTCTTTAATTTTGGGTTTTCTTCTCGTAGTTTATTCGAATTTTCGTTTATTTAAGCTAATGAGCGAAATGATTATTGAACAAATCTATATTAATTATTTATTGACTTAATTTAATCTATACGATACTAAAACATTCACGTGCAAAATTCCATGGCCAATAAAAGTGTAGACTTTTTCCTATACAAATTACTCAAGCTCAATTAATTATTAGAGTATATATAGTACAAAATAGATAGCCCCAAAAAATACAAAAAATTCAACGATTTTGTTTGATAGTATTCACTATATATATTGATATACATATAGATATACTTTGCAACACTTGAAGCGTATCAACCTAGGAAAACATAGCAGCAGCATAAGCAATGTCCAACACTTCACCAGATTGGCCTGAACCAATAGTGAGAGTTCAATCCTTGTCGGAAAGATGCATAGACTCAATCCCAGACAGGTATATCAAGCCCCCGACCCATAGGCCGGTTTCTGCTTCTACTTTTACTTCCACTTCGGATGCAAATATCCCAGTCATAGACTTCGGAGACTTTCTGGGAACCGACCCGGACGCAAGGAGGTTGGTGCTCCAGAAAGTCGCCGAGGCCTGCAATGACTGGGGGTTCTTCCAAGTGGTGAACCACGGGGTTAGACCAGAGTTGATGGACAAGGCTCGGGAAACTTGGCGTGAATTCTTTCACCTTCCCATGGAATTGAAGCAAAAATATGCAAACTCTCCAAAGACTTACGAAGGTTATGGAAGTAGGCTTGGTGTTGAAAAGGGTGCTATTCTTGATTGGAGTGATTACTATTTCCTTCACTACCTTCCTTTGTCACTCAAAGATTATAACAAATGGCCTTCTTTGCCTCTCTCTTGCAGGTAATTAATTATTATTAATAATTTCTATTCTACTTCTACTCTTTAATTTCTCCTAATTAGAATAGTAAAATAATGGAGTCCTAGTAACTTGTTATTCGATAATACATATGGTAAAATAATATTAGTTAAAATCTGACAAAATTTATTATTTTTGTTTTTATTATTTAATATATTCTGTAATAAATAAATAGTAAATAAGAGAAATTTAGACTCTAGACTTTTTTTTTTCTTTCTAGTATTACTGCTTTTTATTAGACCTATTTTTTCTCCCTCTTCATTTTTTTTGTGTCTTCTCCTCCAAAATGAAATTATTATTACCAATTAACTACTAGTGATGATGTCCCTCCGGCGCCCACAATGCTAATAAATTAAAGTATATTTATTTAGAAAATAAATAAAAATTAATTGGCACATCAAACTTTTCCTGCCTTATTTAAACGGGTGGTTTGCGTGTATAATTAACTAAGCTAGTAGCACTCATCAGCATGTATTATATGTATAATTTGAATAATACATATATAATGATATGATAGATGACGATGATCCATGTTTTATGTAGTGACAAACCATATAATATTATAAAATATAGTCAGGTACAGTATATAATAAAGTTAGTACTATATGTTACTATTGTATACATAAGTGATGTAAAAATGATGTGAAAATAGCTAGAGAATTTAGAGTTGTGAAGTTAAAATTGCTTAGTTTTTATATTTTATAATTATATGCAGGGAAGTGTTTGATGAATATGGGAGAGAGGTGGTGAAGCTAGGAGGGAGGTTGTTGAAGGCTTTGTCTATAAACTTAGGTTTAGAAGAGGATTTTCTCCAGAATGCATTTGGGGGTGAAGATATTGGGGCATGTTTGAGGGTTAATTTTTACCCAAAGTGCCCTCGGCCGGAGCTGACGCTTGGTCTGTCGTCGCACTCGGACCCCGGAGGGATGACGATGTTGCTGCCGGACGACCAAGTTGCCGGCCTTCAGGTTCGGAGAGGCGATGAATGGATCACGGTGAAGCCTGCTCGCCATGCCTTCATTGTTAATATTGGAGATCAAATTCAGGTGAAAAATAATATTATATTATATTTTTAAAACATATTTAACGCGTGTTCTAAAATAAATTTAGAATCTGAGATTATTTTGAATAAATGTATAAAATTAAAACGAATCATTCTATCCTTATTTCGATTGATACGACATAGACGCGCAATATTATAACAGATGAGAAATATAAGAATGTTTGGCTAGAATTTATCATGGTACAATAATGTTTGGTCTTGTTTGTTTGTTTGTTTGTTTTTACTTTTTCATGTTTCAGTCTTCTTTAAGCTTGCTAAATGGATAAGTTTCATTCGCTCGTTATGTAAACTTTGTAACGTGTGTATTCCTAGTTGGAATTGCACCACTTCGCATTATATGATTGAACATGGGCTACTTTAGAGAAATTTTTCTTCTTTCCCACTCGACCATGAATTTTTTTTCCATCACATGCATCGAATACAAATTTTATTAAAAAAAAATACCGTAAATATTTTAAGGATATCTTTTTAACTTACTTTTCTAAAGTTATTAGATAAGGTTAGCATGACATTTTTGAATAACAAATTGGATCAGCCGTACTTTCTTAATTGCTGAATTTGTGACTGAAATTAAACTCCACTGTTAGTGTGATGAAGATCAATGATTATACTTTCATTATATCTAAGTAGATCAAATTTTTTTAACTATGTATATGTATGCAATTGTGGAATCAAGATTTGTATATGTTGTGAGTAGTCAATATTCACATGGAATGTAGAGAAAGTGTATAATACACACATAACCATATTTTAGAAAACAAAAATCAAGTATTTGAAGATACTGATGATGATATTTTAATAGTGACTTTACCTGTTGATCTCAACAATAAAATTTGTATATAATTAAGACCAACAACTAAAAATATTAAAACATCGGTATTTTTGAAATACTTAATTTTTTTATATTTTATTTAAATAGTTTTAAGTAGTGGAATCCACAACACATGTTATTCACTTTTATTTTTGCAATATTTTTTTACACACTTTTATTCCAGATGTGAGTAAGCACTTAAATCTATTTAATATTTACCAAAAAAGAACATAAGATTGACAAAAGAGTACTAACCTAGTTTATTTTTTTGTTGTGATTAGGTTATAAGCAATGCAAAATACAAGAGCGTGGAGCACAGAGTAATAGTAAATTCAGATAAAGAGAGAGTATCATTGGCATTTTTCTACAACCCAAAAAGTGACATACCCATTCAGCCAGCAAAGGAATTGGTAACCCCAGACACCCCTTCACTCTACCCTCCCATGACCTTTGATGAATATAGGCTCTTCATTAGAACCAGAGGTCCACGTGGCAAATCCCAAGTGGACTCTCTAAAATCTCCTAGATAATATTACTGATTTAATTATTCGCTTATTGAATTGAAAAATATCGTAAAAATTAAAAAAAAAAAAACTAATAATAGGGTTTTTAAATTAAAGCCATTTTGTATAATGTAACATTATTAATTAATTGTGTAAATTTTGTAATGAAAATTTGAGCTGCAGAGTAGAGATAATCAGAAATTGTTATGTCATATACAGTATTATTTTGTTTAACTTTGGTTTTTCTAGGAGTATATTATCATACATGAGAAATCAGAGTTGGCTCTGGTATGGTAAAATTTAGAATTTACTTCACAAAATTATAGTAGATTTGAGGGTTTTTTTTATTGTTGTGAATATTTTTAGTAAATAAATTTGTAAGTATTTTTATAAATATTTATCAAACTCATTAAATGTATGTTCTAATATAATCTAATTAAGTCACCGAAAAAAAATATATCTAATTAATAAATTGATTAATATCAAACTCACTTACAATTTTATGTGCAGCCAAATTACATATCTAAACATTTTTATATCAAAATCCAACTAAGTTGGTGCAAACTCAACAAAAATCACTTTCATCACACCAGCATGTATCACATGCGCGTTTCAATAGTGCAACTTCTTTGTCTTCTCCTTCTCCTTCTACTACTCCTCCTCCTCCTCCTCTAGACGCATGTGTTTCTGAATTCAAATTTATATAATGGACAAATATTAGGTTCATTTAGTAATATATAATGGTTTCGCTTTAATAATATTTTCGGTTCATTTGCAGTCCAGGTGTATTGTCGATGAATAATTTGTCCCAATGGTTGGAATGGCTTTCAAGACAAATTGAATGGAATGGAATGAAATCTAATACAATTGAATAAAGTGATAATAAATAATTTCATTCTTTTTTGCCAAAAAAGGACTCAATTATTAACAAAAACACATCGAATTTATTTTTGGATCCAAATGAATATCAATTAAACTAAGAAATAAACCGAAATTACTTAAGGAATAAAAAATTTGGTCAATACTTATCAGCAGCATCAAGTGAACCTCAATTAACACACAAATGAATCGAAATAAATTAAGAAATGAACTGAAATTATTTAATGATGACAACAGATAAATCAGAACTAATAAAGATGTTCACAAAATATTGGTGTTATTGGGGATGACGATAACGAAAAAGAAAAAAGAAGAAGACGCAACATTGAAAAAGAAAAGAAAGATGAGGAGAAGATGAAGAAGGGAAGAAGAAGAACCTGCGCGAATTTGGAAGAAGAAGATGAGGAGGAGGAAAAGGAGAAGGAGAAGGAAACAGAGAAGGAGAAGGAGAAGAAGAAGGAACACGTGATTTGAAAAGTTGTTATAACAACTTGGTTAGATTTAGTTAAGTATTTTGCTTGGATATAGAGCTTTATTCTTTTATGTATATACAAAAGGAAAAAGTATAGGAAATCAACTAGTGGTGCAATTAATTGCAACCAACCAAAAAAAAAGATCTAATAAAGAAAAAAATCCAAAAGAGTCAACCTTAATTTCACCCTCACCACATTGACAATACATAATAAAAGAAACAACTACACAAAGTCACAAATTCTTATCCCTCTCTCCGTAGCCAAGTGCGAGTTGTTGCCATTGCCGCTGACCAACGTCGCATGCACACATTGCTATCCCACTGGTGCATGCACGGACATAGGCCCCCACTACCATATGCACACACAGTGACACTGCCGTGCGCACGAGCGCAATGCCCTCCCTCAATCGGTGCACGCACACAACGCCCCCTCCCACTGCAAACGTAGTGCTGCATGCACACACGCACGCAGTGCCCTTTCTCTGCAAATGTATCACTCCTTTGCGAACGCACGCACGTGCATCCAACCATTGAGGGTCACCGCACGCTGTTGCTATTGCCGTACGCCATTGCGACTCGCGATGAAACGGCCAGCGAGGAAGAAGTGTAACACCCTACCACACAGAGCTTTACGCTTAAGTCGTAAAACAGAGGTGGCGAGGTATTACAACCTCTAAAATAAAATATATACACATATATAATTGAAAGAATTTGTAACTAGGAGCCTTGAAGAAAAGTTTAAGCAAAAACTGCAAAAGAAAAGCACATCTCACTCGAAAATGTAAATCAGTAAACAGATAAGGATAAGACATGACATATATAAAGAATAGAATACCAAAATACAGAATTGTTTGGTGGATTTTGAAGAGAATTCCGAGGTGAACGCGTGGCCACTGATGGCTCGTCAATTGGAGTTCCCTCGAAAGTTATGTGAGTTTGAAATTAAATCAAGGGTTTGGAATGTTTTCCTCTTCCTTCCCTAAGAATTTCAGTGTGTTTCATAGTGAGGGAGGAAAGAGATGGCTGAAGCCATTAAGTATAGGTGAGTTGGGTTGGGTCTTGGACCTATTGTGGGCTCGATTCAATTGGTTTGGCTCATTTAGCCTAATTTTGGGACAAAATCTTTAAAATTAGTATTAAAATTTATATTTTTAATTATTTCTACCTCATTAAACTATAAATTTAATTTTTTTTATTTCTGTAAATAATAATTTATTTATTGGCTAATTATTTATTAATTATCCGGAGTTTACAAGAAGGACGCTGTGTCCTACCACCCACATCTAAATGTCGTGCTCTTGTCGCGTCGCTTTTCTTCTTCATAGTTTTGGATGATTTTTTTACTAGTTTTAGATGTTTTTTTCCTAAGTCTCCGATGTTTCTTTTGCTTATATTTTAGATGTTTCTTATTTTTGGGTTTTGGATTATCTTTTTAATAGTTTTAGATGTTTTTGCTTAATTTTCGAATATTCTTTATCCAATATTTTCTGGATGTTTCATTTTGTTAAGTTTTAGAATTTTTTGAATGATTTTAGATATTTTCTTTTTGTTAGATTTTAGATTTTTTTTTCTGGGTACATTTCAGATTTTTTATTAGAAATTTGTATAATAATTTTTAAAATGATTTTGAAATTTTTAAAATGAATTTTAAAATTTTTAAAATGATTTTAAATTTGTAAGATGAATGTTGGATTTTTTAAAATAATTTTAGATTATTTTTAAATTTTAGATATTTCTTTTAGTTAAGTTTTGGATGTTTCTCATAATAATTTGAATTCACTTTTTTGTAAAAAAAATCAAAAAAATTACTAATTAACTGTAGTTAGATGCACCCTAATTAGTTATCTAATAAAATTGATACGAAAATTATGGTTCTGTATATGACATTTTTTTTTTAAAAGGAATCTTACTTTGATTCCGGCATGGGCCACAAGTTAAATATTCTTCCTAGCAAAGCAAATATTCAACTGGGATATCATTTATCCCCAGTCCTCACTATATCCAACTGAATTTTAGTTTGTGGTCATAATAAGCACAACAAAAATTTTAGGTTGGGGTGTATCTTTGTATCAACCATGTGAAATATGATATATGATACACTGCTTGATTAAGGAAAAAAAGGGTCAGCTTCAAATTTAAGGGTATGTCTAAAATGAGTACAACAATTATGTGTTTATTAGATGCGTCACATTTATATAGATCATTAGATTTAATTAGATGAAAATCAAAAGCTAATATGAAAGAAGAGCATTGATAGACTCTAATAAATACAGAATATCCTAATACATAAATAAATGTTTTAAATGGCAATACTTTAATACGCAATACTTTAAATGGCAACAAAATCTTTTATTCTTAAATAATTAAATATAAAATATATAAATACAAAAATATGAGTATTTTTATTCAATAAGATTAATTATTATACAATAAATTTTATAATATTAAAAAAATATATTAAAATAAAATTTTAAACTATAACATAAAAATATAAAATAATTAAAATTTTATTTTATATTACTCAACAAATAATTAGATTAATATATTCAAAAATTTATTAATTAACTAATTTTGTTAAAAATATTATTATATAAAATAATTTTTCATCAAAATATTTCGAAAATATAATTTGTTTAAAATATTATATATAATACATGAAAATATTAACCTTTTTTATTTTTTTAATTTTTTTTAGAAAAACGGAATACAAATAATATAATTCTAAATACATGCCTATCACATTATATATTTTAATATTTTCATTTTTATTATATATTTGTATTTATATGTTTGTATTTCAATTTATACATGTCTATCACATTATATATTTCAATTTTTTTTAATTTTTGTATTTATATATTTTATATTTTTAATTACGTAAGCTTGATTAGTTTAGGTCTTACTAATATAAGCAAAGATGTAATATGATAGACATATTTTTAGAATTATATTATTTATTCTGTTTTTAAAAAAAATTGAAAAAAAATAAAAAAGTTAATATTTTCATGTATTATATATAATATTTTAAATAAATTATATTTTTGAAATATTTTGATGAAAAATTATATTATATAATAATATCTTTAATAAAATTAGTTAGTTAATAAATTTTGAATATAATAATCTAATTATTTGTCAAGTAATATAAAATAAAATTTTAATTATTTTATATTTTTATGTTACAGTTTAAAATTTTATTTTAATATAATTTTTTAATATCATAAAAATTTCTTGAATAATAATTAATCTTATTAACTAAAGAATACTCATATTTTTGTATTTATATGTTTTATATTTAATTATTTAAGAATAAAAGATTTTGTTACCCTTTAAAGTATTGTATATTAAAATATTGTCATTTAAAGCATTTATTTATGTACTAGGATATTCTGTATTTATTAGAGTCCATCAATACTCTTCTTTCATATTAGCCTTTGATTTTCATCTAATCAAATTTAATGGTCTATATAAATATGGCGTATCCAATAAACACATAATTATTGTGCTCGTTTTAGACATACCTCAAATTCAATGTACTAAAAAAGCAATAATAAATTCCTGTTCTTTTCTTTGCTAATGGTTCTTAGATGCATACCACAATGAAATTCAAAAAAATTTGGAGCTCATGAAAGGAACTTTGAAAGATTGAAAGAGTAAATTATTGTTTTTGTTTCTAATATTTAGAGTAAATTTTAAAATTGTTTTTAATGTTTAAATCGTCCTACTTAAGTGAAAACTGATTCAATGCTCATTAAAATTTTAGAATATTAAAGCTCTTTTTAAAGAATTAAAAAAATTAACGTTTATATTTATTTTATATTTTTATTTATAATTTATTCGACCTAAGATTATTATTTCAGTTTGGGCCAATTTGAATTTATTATATTTTTGGATTAATATTACTCATATTAGACTATTATAATATTTTTGACAAAAAAAAAAGACTATTATAATATTATAATTGAAACAAAAATAAAAAGTTTAACAATAATTGAAAAGTGAAAAATATATTTTTGGTAACACCCTATCACGCAAAGCCTTATGCTTAAGTCATAAGGTAGAGGTGGCGAGGTATTATGACTTCTAAAAATAAAATTTAGTACATATAGTATTATGAAAGATGTTTATAACTAGGAGCCTTTGAAGAAAAGGGATAAAACAAAACCGTTAAGTAGAAAAGCGCAACACTCCGATCGATAACGTAACGAAACAGATAAAGGATAGACTAATACGAAAATATATATAAATAGTGCCAAAAACACAAATGTCCAAAACTCAAGATCTGGTTGCGAAGATAACTGGTCCGAGCATAGAAGTATATACATGTATATATAAAGCAAGGAACCGGTCGGAGCATAGAAGTATATACATGTATATATAAAGCAAGGAACCCAAAGGAAACCCCAAAGGGCGAAATACAAAACCTATTCTCCAAAACAACCTCTAAGAGGAGTCAAAACAGTATGTAATTATTTAGTGGAGATAACAAGTATCTAAGTAAAAACATAAAACCAAGAAATAAAGTCTCGAGAACTAAGGATCTTCGCTAATTCAGAAGTCTCCAGCATGCCTTAGCGAGAAGCCTCACGACCTGCATCTACAAACTACAAAATTCGCATGGGTGAGAACCGGGGGTTCTCAGTATGGTAACAGTACCCACATATCTAACATGTAACGTCCTGGGAAAGCCGAAGGCAATCCTAGAACTTCCAACGGATAAATCAAAGATTATAAATAGACTAAACCATAAATGGCAACTGACTAAAGATCTTCAGTCTAACTAACATTCCCCTTTCCAATTTCTGCAGACCTTCCAACCGCCAGCAGTAATATAATATGGCAAACACAATTATATCAGACAAGGAGATATACAAATAGGAAACAGATACGACATTTAGACAATTAGGAAGTAATATGCAGTCAATTAGGTAATTCCAAACAATTCACATAATATGCATATGATGAATGCCTGTCCTAATAGCTGATGAGTCTCATCTGTCGGTTATAAAGCCAACACGACAAGTCCTGGTAGCTAACCATTGGACTGTCCCTCTGTCGTGCATCCCCAACTCGACTTATTCACAACATAAATCATAATACATATCCAACACCCTCACTGGTGTATATTCACGGGGGCGAGCTCATCCGGAACTTTCACAGTGTTCGGCCACAATTACGACATAGGGTCAACAAAATATCGAGTCTCCACCTGGGGCACATGGTGGCTAGCTACTGCTTTCTCCCAGGAAAACTCGTACCTCAGATAGTGGAAGTGCAACATTCATATTTCATTCAATACGCATATATGCAAACATACTCAGCCATAATTCAATAATATCTTAGCCGTAACTCGGCAATATCTCAGCCATTCGGCTCATAATACAATCCATAACCAGCCAATTCATTAACAATTACAGCCCTTCAGCTCATGGCATATCAAGCACTTCCACATTCATCCTCCGTATCTCATACAATGATCCTTTATCATCATTCATCATTAATTCTCCCCTTTCTTCATCCACAAGTTACCACATTTGCTAGCCCTTCCCATTGCTAGGCATATCATCAAGTTTTAAGACATAAGGGGTGAGATCGGAGGCTTAGGAGTATGAAATTTGATTTTGAAAACTCAAAAATCAACCTTGGGGGTGAAAACAGGATCACGCGTGCGCATCGCCCACGCGCACGCGTGGGAGGCAGCAAGATACAGTGACGTGTACGCATCCTCCGTGCGCATGCGTGGATAGGAGAAAAGCCAAGTGACCCCTGTGCGTCAGCCACGCGTACGCGTGGGTGCGTTTTGTGCCCCGCGCACAAAACTAGCATAATTCTCGCACAACTCTCTGGAATTTGGCTGGACCAATTGAATTTGCTCATCGACGCATACGCTTTGGCCAGGCGCACGTGTAGGGAGTGAAAATTTGAAAGCGACGCGTGCGCGTCGGCCACGCATACACGTGGGAGTGCGTTCTGTCAAAAATTTTACTAAGTTAAAAAGCTGCAGAATTCATAGTTTCAAACCCCAATCTTCCGACGGGCATAAATTCTCCGTTTTAAATCATTTTCACCTGTTCTTCGAACGGCAAAGATATCCTGGATCCAATTTCATTTCTAAACAAATTTGCACAAATCAGGGATCAGGAGTCCAAGTTATGCTCCAGCAAAGTATGCCCAAAAACTACATTTTCATACAAAACCACAAAGTGCCATTTTCGAAACAAACCAATCCCAACCCTTTTTAAAATCAACCAAAACATACCAAAAATTAACTTCAAGCCTCCTCAACTCAAATGTTGACACTTTTATCAAAATCATAACCATCAACCCACCATGTTAACCAATCTCATCAAATAATCCAATTTTAAACACAATATCATGTCATATGTATTTTCCTCATTCTAATTTACAACAATACCATTTCCAACCAACCATCAATACATACAATCATTACCATCCTCACTCTCAACATGGCTTCACCCACAATTCACCCTCAACCAATCATTAATCATATATCAAAACATGCATATCTCTCATGCATCATACCATCAAACATCAATATTCATAATCACATATATGACCACACAATTTATTTTAACCATTCAACAACATCAACCATTCAAATCTTATCTTAGGGCCTATAGCCTAAGTTTTCACACCACATTACTTTTTAGATACAGGAAACTGAGACCATACCTTAGCCGATTTCCCCACTCAACCCAGAGCACTTCCAAATCACTTTTCCACAAGCTCTCAAGGTCTAAACACCTCCAAGAATAGATTTTTAGCACACCAAAGCCCATTTTCAAGCTTTCCAAAATCTCAACCAAGCTTCAACACACATATATACACTACTTAAGCCACAATATCACATTCAAACATACCCACTCAATATTCAAGCATCATAAACCAACAAATTCCACTAGGTTTGAGAATCTTACCACACCCAAGGATCAAAGAGACAAGATTAAACTTCTTCTTCAAGCTAGTTGGATCCTATAACATCAAAGAGCCCGAAATCTCAACACTTTTTTTCCAATAAATTCGAATTTAAGGGCTGAGTAACTGAACTAAAATCGTGACTTACCTCAAGAACAAAATAATGGGTTTTGTAGAGCTCGTCACGGTGAACGCGTGACCACAAACGATGCAACAATCGGAGCTCCAGATCAAAAGTTTTGGTGGTTTGAAGATCAAGTGAGAGTTAGAACTTTGAGAGAGTGTTCTTCCCCTCCCATTTTCTTTTTTCAGCGTGAGTGAGGTTTAGAGGAGAGAGAGTACTGTTTTTAGCATGGTTCTAAAAATCGAACCAGACCGACCGGTTTAACCAGAATAACTGGGAACCGGTCACCTAGCCGGTCCGGGTAAGGCCAGAAATCGCTTGGCAAAAAACCGGTAAAACCCCTAAATGGCGTCGTTTTGTCTCTAAAAAAAAGAAAGGCTAAACCTAAACGTAAACGAAGTTGAACCCTAATCACCCAGAAGAGGAATCAGCACCCACAGCAACTATCTCTTCTCTCTTCGCAGTCGCATAGCCACTTGCCCATCACCACCAATCGAGCAGCCCACCGCCATCGCCACCGCATCCCACAGCCACAGCAGCGACGGCTTTGACCACCGCAACCACCACCACGTCCTCTTTCGTCGTCGAGCTCGCCTCCTCTTTCGTCGCTGTTACTCGCCGCCGGTAAGTAATACTCTATTATTCACTTATTCCTCCTCGCTGCCTTCTGATTTTCTGTGCATGATTTTCTGATTTATTTGTTTGCTGGATTCAAGATTTTGATTTATTTGTTATCTGTTCATGATTTATTTGTTTGCTGGATTCATGATTTTGATTTTTGATTTTCTGAGGTTATTTATTCATGATTTATTTGTTTGCTGCTTCATGATTTTGGTTGCTGAATTATTTATTTGTTCATGGTTTTATGAGGTGATAGAGCAAATTGGAAGAGGAGCATTTGGTTCTGCTTTTCTGGTCTAAGAAGAAGAGGTGACAACACACAAAAGCCACTGTTTATCTTTTTGTTTTTCTTCAAACAATGTAGTATGAAGTATGAACACTTAGAGAAGGATGAAGATCGTTTTCTCAGTGAAAAATTGGACAACCCCATAAACAAAAATTCAATATTTTCTTCGAGTTCGGTTGTTTTATTTTTGTAGCTATGATGTGAACTGCCAAACCATGCAACATGAAGGGAAGGAGATTGATTTTTATTTATATAATGGACAATCCAATAAATAAAGTTTCATTTTTTTAACTCCTTGTTTCTGTTTTTAGATTTTGGTATTTTTAATTGTTAGAATTATGTGAGAAACTATACCAATTCAGTAGCAGCTAGGCTGTGAAGTCCAATTTGTTATTCATTTTTTTCATGGTTTTTTCAATGGCTGGTAGATATGTGCTGAAAAAGATTCGCTTGGCAAAGCAAACTGAGAAGTTCAAACATACAGCACACCAAGAGGTTGGTCTAACAAATCTTTTCCACCTGATGCATACATGTAATTGTTTTTGTTATAATTTTATTTTAATATGAATTCTAAACTTAATTTGCCTAATTGATTGCACATACAATTCTTTTTCTCCAAATATACCTTTGTTTTGAGTAGTATAATTCAATCTATTTATACTTTACAGCCACAATTTAAGTGTTGCTAGATGATATATACACAAGCCATGCCAATTTAAATATTCTTTTGGGTTTCTTAGTATCACTATATTTCTCTTCCTTAATGATCTATGAAGTTGTTTAGTTATAAACTTTGATGTTTGAAGTTGTTTGTGAACCTCTAATATTAAGTTATGGATAATTTATTATATGAAATTTTAAATTTTATTAAGTTAGAAATTATTGAATTTATATATTTAAAATTATTTTTAGATTTTTTAATAATTTTATTTAATATTTAATTAAACCGGTTGAACCTCGGTTGAACTCCGGTCGAACCAGTGAACCATTGAACCAGTGACCTCACTGGTTTATTGACCGGTCCGGTTCTCGCAACCTTAGTTTTTAGGATTTTAGGTTTAGTTGGTTGGGCCAAGGGACCAATATGGGTCCGGTTGGCCCGGTTTGGTCCGTTCGGTCCAATCTTGGGCCGATTTCTATAAAATTGGTATCAAAATTTTTGTTTTAATCTCCTCTATCATATTAAGCCATAAAAATCACATTTTTGGCTTTTCTAGAATAAATTCTCATTTATGGATTAATTAGTCATTAATTAACCGGGTTTTACATTTTTAATATTAATTTTAAAAGAATATAATACTCTTTAAGATTAAAGTTATTTAATTTGAATTAAAATTTAATTTAATTTAAAAAGAGTACAAATCATTTTAGTTTAATTATAAAAAGACAAAAATATACCATTTTAAAATTAGAGTTGTTTAATTATTTTAAAAACTAAAAATTTATATTTGAGTTTTAAAAAATAAAATTATCTCTTTTAAAGATTGATTTTAAAACTCTAAAATATTCATTTAAATATTAATAAAAAGGCAAAAATACCCTTTTAGTATTAATGTTGTTTAAATGCATTAAAAATTATAAATTTAAATTTAATAAAAAAATAAAATATCCTATTTAAGATTAATTTTGGAATTTTTGTTTTGTCAGATCCAAGTGCAACTAAACACACCCAACCCATAGAAACAAAGACCCAAACCCTACCCAACTCAGACCTAAGCCTATCCTTCTTGGTAGCTCGTGCGTCGCTGCTGTGACTTGCCATCGCCGGAGCTTGCAAACATTGCACCACCCCACTGTCACGAAAGGACTGTCAAGGACTAGAGAAACCACCTCCATCGCTTTGATTCTCATGGTTGTCACTGCTCATTTGTGGTGTTCATGGTTGTTGCTGCCGTTAAGAGACTGAGATCGATTGAGAATACAACATCGCCACTCTTCGAGAAGGTCCACCTCCACGATCAACCCACCTTTATCGTTATGGTTTTCCTAGTTTTGCAACGCCTCTGCTCTTCCCTGGTTTCACCTAAACTTGTTGCTTCTCCTTCTCCTTCTCCTTCTCCTTCTCTTCGAATTGCTCCGCATGAGTTTGAGGATTGATGCCCAAAAAATTGGGTTGATACCTGACGGAAGAAATCAGAGTCTTTGTCTCAAGATAGTATTGCGGTAAGGTGTCAGTGTGCTAGCATCATGGCGAGTAGCGGAACTGTATGGTGACGGAGGCGCGACATTTTGAGAAGGTAGTGAGAGGGTAATGTTTAATGACGTGACTAACTGGGTTAGAGAGGAGAGGAAGAGACGAAAGTAGGTAAATACACGACAACTAGATTTTTTTGGATAAAATAAAAAAAGAAGAATTAAAATATAAAAATTAAAATAGATCCAAATTTTTTACTTTGTTTTTTTTTTTAATTTAAATCTCACGGAGTTTCAAAACTCCAAACATTAGAGGAGTATTGTAATAGCCACCTAGTTAAGTCCATAAAGTTTCAAAATCATAGCAATGTTATCTTGTCATCAATTCTGTTAACAGATTACTAACGGCATTGCACACGTGAAGCTTAAGTTACTCAGCCTAAACGTTAACATTGGCATGTCTACCTCTTTGCACCTATTACAACTTTCATTATACCATACATAATATTAAGAAAAAAAATAACATAATGCTTTCTATTTCTCACCCTCTAAATCCTACAATTTTTCTCTTTTTTGAGTATGATCTTAGGGTATTCTTACAAAATGAAGGTTTTTCGTGGATCAGTTTTTCTTGTGGAGGAGAAGATTACTGGGTTTTGCTTTACGTAGGTATTGCTTTTGTGCATCAAAAAATGATACGTACAAACTATTTTCTTTTGTTTTCAAGTTAATAGTACATGCAACAAAGGTGGTAACGTCTAGGGTTGTCAACATTGTAGGGTTTTGGATTTATTGGGGGTTAGTAGAAAACATTTTCTATGACCCAAAGTTTGGGCATGAACTTTTTTGGGATTGTGCTTTCTTAATCGCTTATTGATGCTAGGGTTTAGGAGTATTTTGGACTATTTTGTTACTGTGCCTTATTGTGGTTTAATTCTTTTCATTTATTTTTTTATTATCAATCACAAATGTGATAGGGTCTATGTGCATAAGATGAGTTATTCTAGAGTGAAAGTTTACCACCAAGGCATGTTTGGGCTTCAAGGAGGGCCTCTATAGTATTTAGGTAGAGAGACTACTATTATAGACC
This sequence comes from Arachis hypogaea, assembly GCF_003086295.3. Classification (NCBI taxonomy): domain Eukaryota; kingdom Viridiplantae; phylum Streptophyta; class Magnoliopsida; order Fabales; family Fabaceae; genus Arachis; species Arachis hypogaea. Next base: position 32,288,246 of record NC_092055.1, read on the forward strand.
TTTTCAATGAGGATGAGTGGTGCTTGATTGAGGTGTATGAAATAGTCAGTAAAAAAGGCTATTTGAAAAAAAAAAGACATTACATCCATGTGGTATAAATTATTAAAAGAGGACCCATAGAAAAAATTTAAGGATGCTATGAAATGACAAAGATGCAATGGATATAACCAATATTAAAGTGAAGGAGGATATGGTTGAGCTATATATTATTCACATATCCAAGAAGATACAAAGGATGCCCAAGTGTTAGGAAATGTTGCAACAATAATAATTATGGATGGCCCTAGCCCAATTGTCTTATATAAATCCCATGATACTGGATAAGGTTAGAACAATGTTGGATCAACTACGGAGGAAGAAAAGGGTAGTGATGCCTCTGATGATGAAGACTATAAACCTAAGATTAATGAGGATGGAAGTGAAGATTTTTGGAATAATATTCAAGAAAGGGTTGTGCATCAAAGGGTAGTGCTGCTAAAGTTGATTTTGGTGACAGCAATGATGACAAGGAAGGAGTTGAAGGTTTAATTGATGTCTATATTAGCAGAGAGGATCAATTTGAGCTTTCTCCTACTCAAACACAAAATAATATTGCAGAACAAGTGAGAAGAGACAAGGAAAAGGAGAAAGTTGATGGTGGATTTGGTAATGAGGATGATGGGTAAATAGTGATAATGAGGAGGACAAGGTGGAGAAGAAGTATCCATTTCACAAACAATTGGGGAACATGACTAGGTACAAGTGACTAAATCCCAAAAGTGGTCCCTCAGATTGGACCCATGCACCAATTTCACCCCTGAGATTCCAACTGCACTATTTTGGACCCCCAGATTGCGCTCCAGACTACATACAATAGAGTTTAAAATTAGAAGAGAAAACAAGTACGAAAGTTACTAGATTATGACACATAATGGTCCCTAACTTTACTAGGCACTCACCATACACTACAACAAAACAAAATTTTTACAATGGTTTTTTTAATGCTTGGCGACAGTTTTAACAGTCACTAATTATTTTCGTGACAGTTAAAAAAAGTGCCATGAATTTGAGCATCACCAACTGACATAGTGACGATTTTAAACCACCGTTGGTAAGAAGTGTCACTAATTTTGTGACAGTTTTTAAAGTATAAAACCATCACTAAGTTTTAACACTTGTTAAGGTGTTTTTTATGTTGTATTTTACGACGTTTTGAAACTGTCATTAAATTACTAAATCTTATGAGGGTTTTTTCTTATATTGCGTGACTGTTGTAAATCGTCATGAAATTTTTAGCGAAAATTGTCACTAAGTTACTAGTTCCTATGACAACTTTTAGATATACTTAGTGACTGCTTAAACCGTTATAATATTTTTAGTGATAGTTTTTTAATTTGAAACCGTCACTAAATTACTAAGTCTTGTGACATTTTTTTCTATATTTAATAACTATTTTAAACTGTCATAATCTTTCTAACATCAAAGTTTTCTTTTATTAATTATTATAAAAATTATTTCTATTATAAATAATAATTTATATGTGTCTATCAACAAAATAATAATTTATTTCTATTATCAAAAGTTGAACTCTCCAAAAAAAAAGGCATTGTATTTTAAATAAATCCAAACTCAATTCCACAAGTTTTACAAAAATAACAACAATGTGAGGCTGATTTTTCCCCAGCCATTTTATGGAGTGGAGGGGCCCAAAAAAAAGAGAGAAGAAAAAATTTCATATATATTACTAAAAATTAGAGTAAAGTATAATTTTTGTCCCTTAAGTTTGGCAAAAGTTTCAAAAATACCCCTAAGTTTTATTTTGTTTCAATTTTGTCCTAGCAGTTTTCGATTTGCACCAAAATATATCCTCGATAGCTAAATTTTTAAAAAATTTAAGACCAATCTAACAATAATGTATGAAAATTATGCTTGATTTGCTGTGTTGAGGGGTTGTTCTTATGAAATTGTTGTTGAATCAATCTTCAAATTTTTGAAAAATTAGCCATCAAGGGTATATTTGATGCAAATAAAAAATTTTTGGGATAAAATTAAAACAAAATAAAACTTAGGAATATTTTTAAAATTTTTGTCAAATTTCAGGGACAAAAAATATATTTTACCTCTAAAAATTAAATGCATATAGCATGGTGAAGGGGTATGAAGGAATGACAATATCATTTAGGAAGCATATTGTTAAATGTTGCTGATTTCTTTCTTAACCAAGGTGTCATTTGAAAATTCTCCATGTAGAAGTTGGTTTAATGGTTCTTCTTCTTCAATATTGCCTTCATTGTGACACTTGTTGCCCAAAAAGCTGGGTTGATTCGTTGAAGATAATAGCCTAACCCAGATTCTATCAGTTATCTCTACATGATTTTGGTTCTTATTGATTCTTTGCATAAAAATGAACCTACCAAAGAGTTAGGCCAAAAATTTCCACAACTTTTTCTACGAAAAAGTGTTTACTATTTACTCTGCTATTATTACTTCCTAAATAGAAGTTACTTTCTAAACTTGCTTTATTTTTTGGTTAGAATGAGAGAACAAATGCAAATGTTCAATGATGAACTTACATAGAAGGGTATATAAGTTTATCTCCCATTGACAAGTCCACTTGTATGGCCAGTGTAATCTGCCATTGCTCCATGAACAACATTTTGAGTGAATAGTGTGCAGTACATATTATTAGAAGCATTGCTTGGAATGGCTCGAATCATGTTTGTTGGATCTGTAAAATATAAAAGGGAAGGTAATACTCTCAATGTCATTGTTATTATATGTAGTATGCAATACATAGAATTCCAAAGTTCAATCTTCACAAACCTATATATTTGAGAGTTATGGCTATCGTCTTCTCTTTGGCAAAATGATCCTAGAAGAACACAATGCAGAATTATATGCACTGTTAGTTTAAATGAAACTAGAAATGGTCCAATTACTAGGATACTTCACTACTATGCTCTCAAGATCAAGCACTATTAGTTTAAATGAAACTAATCTAATTTTTCATATCAATTTCACTCTCCATTCTACCAAAAAATGCTGGTTTATGAAAAAAAACTGTTAAAGTCAATTTTAGTTGGATTTGTTTAAAATGAAGGTTGATTCTGCACAACCCAAAAACAACTAAACTTGAACAAGTGTGAACCAATAGGTAGGTAGGGAGAAGGATAGAAGTCATTGGAATTAATAACTAATAAAAAAAGCTATAATATAAAGTAAATGAAAACAAAAATGTAGAAGGAATAAATCATAAATCATGTTACTACCTTGTCCCCAAGCACAACATTATATCTGCCTGTTTGTAGTGCTTCTCTGTAGGATCCATTTTCTTTGGAGGCAATGTATCCTTTATGCACAAGGTGATAGAGACATACTTAGAGTTAATAAAGAGCAGGCATGTATATTAGACAAAAAAAAAATAAAGGTTTGTCAACATGTCCTTAATTATACACCATGGCATAGTAGTTTTCAGAAACATTAACATCTAAAATCAATTAGTAGTCAGTGTTATGTTAAGGTTAGCTTCGTGAAGGACAATTTGGCCTAATAGACAACTTTCACCATTTCCCAATATAACACTGTTACTTTTTCACTTTTTAGTGAGAGTAAGTGTGACTGCATGTAGTTGTATTGTGTTACTCATTTATATATAGAGAGAGTACTAATTCTGCATCAATGTAAAAGAAGACTAGCATGCTTAGGAAAGCAACAATGATCATTATCTATTGTGTGCAAAAAATGTACATGGTTGCCATGGTGTTCATGAATAGGCAAAAGTTAGAAGAAATGAAGAAACCAAACAATGGATGTTGTTGTCTACAATTCAATATTTCAAGGAAAAAGAAGTCATTATTATAAAAAAGCACAATTGCGGAAAAACAATTATGTAGCTAAAACACCCATGAAAAGGCAGCAACCAAACTTGAAATCTGCAAAACTACAATTCTGATAACATATTATTGACTTGATATCATATTTTAATACCAAAGAAAACATAAGATCCACTAGATGGACAACCATAATAAATCATAATAGTTAAACTTCAATCAAATTGCAATCAAGTAAATTAACATTGTCTACCTCCTAGTTAAGGACTATATCCCCGAGTCTTGCTCCATATCTTTCATTCGAACAGCATTGTGATGTCTCCTTTAAACCAATAGTTTCTACCTTAAAGTCACAAAAGTACCTTCAGAGGTTTAAATCAAATGATTAGATTATGATAATTTTAAACCTTATCTTTAAAAATAAGGATTTGTAGTTGAATGATATAAACTGTAAGAACCACAATTAATCAACCGGTTAATTAAGTAATTAATATTGCCCAAATTAGATTCCGAAAAGTTAGAGAGAAAATTTGAGGATTTAAAGGTGATTTTCGGACTCAGTAGGTCTTTCTGAGTCAGAAAATGTGCTTTCTACGAAAAACCGTGAAAAACTACGAATCGGCAGTTGAACCGGTTTAACTGGTTCAAGTTTGCCCGGTACCCCATGAGAAAAAGTGAAAACTGGCGAAAACCTTAGAAAAATATTAGAAATGGAAAACCGGGCATTAATTTTAAAGGTTTGGCCCAAAGTTGGGCCAAACGGGCTAAAAACGCTAACGAATTGGACCGGGCCCAAGTTAGGCCCAAGCTCAACATATAAAAGGGTTCATAAGTGAATCCATTTCAGCATAACACAAAAATAAACACACTCACACAACTAAAAAATAGAAGAAGAGAGAAACCCCATGGTTACTATTCATCTCAATCTTCCAAAACTCATATCTTGAGCTAGAGAGCTCCGATCACCGCACTGTTTGCGGCCACATAATCCCGCACGGTGGATAATCCTGCCTGTTGAGGTAGCGGCGGTGGCGTAAGGACGGTGGTTAATCCCGCTTACGTTGAGATGTGAGGTCTGAGGCAAGAGTATCCCGCTCACATCCCTTCAGATTTATAGGGCGAGCAGGCGCCGGTACCTGGACAGTGTTCCGGGCACTATATCTCGGGGGTTCCCATATGAGAAATCTGAAGGGCGACGTCTCCATGGAGATGTGTCGGGTTGGCAGTTGAACCGACAATTTGATATCACAGCCAATAGGGCAGGCATTTATCATATGCATTTTCTATCTGTTTGTATGCTTTGTTTACTTGTAATGGCTTGCCTAATTGAATAACATGCTTACTTGCTATCTGAATTATTTGCCTTATATGCTTCTACTTGTGTTTTACTTGTATTGTATATTACCTGTGTTTTCTACTGGGATTGAGGAGGTTTGGAAGGCGGTGGCGATGGGATCGCATGGAGGATCGGTTGGTGAAGGATGTGGGACAACGGGGTTTGGTTAGAATAGAAATTCCCTAAGATAGATTTCCTGGTTTATTTAAGTTAATGTTGGTATATTATGCTTATCTGTTTTAGAATGCTTAAGGTTAAAATCTTGTGATGGATATGGAGCTTAGGATTGCCTTTGGCATCCTGGGGTCTTATATCCTACATCGCTGGGCACTTGATGAGCGGATAATTTATACGCTTTTTGGCATTGTTTTTAGTATGTTTTTAGTAGAATCTAGTTACTTTTAGGGATGTTTTCATTAGTTTTTATGTTAAATTTACATTTCTGGACTTTACTATGAGTTTTTGTGTTTTTCTGTGATTTCAGGTATTTTCTGGCTGAAATTGAGGGACCTGAGCAAAAATCAGATTCAGAGGTTGAAGAAGGACTGCTGATGCTATTGAATTCTGACCTCCCTGCACTCAAAATGGATTTTCTGGAGATACAGAACTCAAAATGGCGCGCTTCCAATTGCGTTGGAAAGTAGACATCCAGGGCTTTCCAACAATATATAATAGTCCATACTTTGCCTAAGTTTATATGACGCAAACTGGTGTTCAACGCCAGCTCTCTGCCCAATTCTGGCGTCCAGCGCCAGAAACAAGTTGCAAAGTGGAGTTCAACGCCCAAACTGGCACAAAAGCTGGCGTTCAACTCCAAGAATAACCTCTCCACGTGTAGACTTCAAGCTCAGCCCAAGCACACACCAAGTGGGCCCCGAAAGTGGATTTATGCATCAATTACTTACTTCTGTAAACCCTAGTAGCTAGTTTATTATAAATAGGACTTTTTACTATTGTATTAGACATCCTGAGTTTTATCTTCGGATCATAGAAGTCTTGGTTACTCCGGTTCCCCTCTGGGGCCGAGACCAATGAACTCCATTATCACTTATGTATTTTCAACGGTAGAGTTTCTACACTCCATAGATTAAGGTGTGGAGCTCTGCTGTTCCTCAAAGATTAATGCAAAGTATTACTATTTTTCTATTCAACTCATCTTATTTCGCTTCTAAGATATTCATTCGCACTTCAACCTGAATGTGATGAACGTGACAATCATCATCATTCCCTATGAACGCGTGCCTGACAACCACTTCCGTTCTACATTAGATTGAATGAGTATCTCTTAGATCTCTTAATCAGAATCTTCGTCGTATAAGCTAGATTGATGGCGGAATTCATGAGAGTCCGGAAAGTCTAAACCTTGTCCGTGGTATTCCGAGTAGGACTCTGGGATTGAATGACTGTGACGAACTTCAAACTCGCAAGTGCTGGGCGTAGTGACAGATGCAAAAGGATAGTAAATTCTATTCCAGTATGATCGAGAACCTCAAAGATGATTAGCCATGCAGTGACAGCGCATCGGACCATTTTCACAGAGAGGAATAGGATGCAACCATCGACAAGGGTGATGCCTCCAGACGATTAGCCGTGCTGTGACAGAGCATTTGGACCATTTTCCCGAGAGGATTGAAAGTATCCATTGGCACCGGTGACATCCTTACAAAAAGCCAGCCATAGAAAGGAGTAAGACTGATTGGATGAAGACAGCAGGAAAGCAGAGGTTCAGAGGAACGAAAGCATCTCTATGCGCTTATCTAAAATTCTCACCAATGATTTACATAAGTATTTCTATCCTTATTTTATTATATTATTTTCGAAAACTCCATAATCAATTATTATCCGCCTGACTGAGATTTACAAGGTGACCATAGCTTGCTTCATACTGACAATCTCCGTGGGATCGTCCCTTACTCACGTAAGGTTTATTACTTGGACGACCCAGTGCACTTGCTGGTTAGTTGTATCGAAGTTGTGACAAATTATGAATTAAAATTAGAGCACCAAGCCTTTGGAGCCATTACCAGAGATCACAATTTCGTGCACCAAGTTTTTGGCGCCGTTGCCGGGGATTGTTCGAGTTTGGACAACTGACGGTTCATCTTGTTGCTCAGATTGGGTAACTTTCTTTTCGTTTTCTTTTCAAAAAGTTTTCAAAAAAATTTTTCAAAAATCTTTCAAAAATTTCTCCTTTGTTTTCGAAAAAAAAAAACTTTTTAAAATAAAAATGTTTTCAAAAATATATTTTTCTTCAGAATTTTTAAGAATGAATTCTAGTATTTCATGAAGCATGTTGAAGCCTGGCTGACTGTAGGGAATGTCAGGCATGTCATGTCTGAGTTACATACTAAAGCTTGGCTGGCTATTAAGCCATGCCTGACCCTTTGATTGGAGCTTTAGACTAAAGAGCATAAGATTCCTGGAATTCATATTAAAAATTTTGGAATCCTTATTTTTCTTTTTCAAAATGATTGTCGAAAAAAAAAATTAAAAGAAAATACAAAAAAAAATTCATAAAATCATAAAAATCAAAAATATTTTTGTGTTTCTTGTTTGAGTCTTGAGTCATGTTATAAGTTTGGTGTCAATTGCATATTCATATTGCATTTTTCGGAAATTCATGCATTCATAGTGTTCTTCATGATCTTCAAGTTGTTCTTGGTAAGTCTTCTTGTTTGATCTTTGCATTTGCATGTTTTGTGTCTTTTCTTGTTTTTCATATGCATTCTTGAATTCTTAGTGTCTAAGCATTAAAGAATTCTAAGTTTCGTGTCTTGCATATTTTCTTTGCATTAAAAAATTTTTTAAAAAATATGTTCTTGATGTTCATCATGATCTTCATAGTGTTCTTGGTGTTCATCTTGACATTCATAGCATTCTTGCATGCATTCATTGTTTTGATCTAAAAATCTCCATGCATTGAGCATTTTCATTGTTTTTCTCTCTCATCATTAAAAATTCAAAAATAAAAAAAATATCTTCCCCTTTTTCTCTCTTAAAATTTCGAAAATTAGATTTGACTTTTTCAAAAATTTTTAAAATCTAGTTGTTTTTATGAGTCAAATCAAATTTTCAATTTAAAAAAAATCTTATCTTTTTCAAAATCTTTTTCAAAAATCAAATCTTTTTCATTTTTCTTAGTTATTTTCGAAAATTTTAAAAATATTTTTCAAAAATATTTTTCTTAATTTTACATCATATTTTCGAAAATAACATCATCAATTAATGTTTTGATTCAAAAATTTCAAGTTTGTTACTTACTTGTTAAGAAAGATTCAAACTTTAAGTTCTAGAATCATATCTTGTGATTTCTTGTGAATCAAGTCATTAATTGTGATTTTAAAAAAATCAAATCTTTTTCAAAACTAATTTCAATCATATCTTTTCAAAAATATCTTTTTCAAAAATTTGATTTCAAAATATCTTTTCTAACTTCTTATCTTCTTATCTTTTTAAAAATTGATTTTCAAAATTTGTTTCAACTAACTAACTAACTTTTTGTTTGTTTCTTATCCTTTTCAAAACTACCTAACTAACTCTCTCTCTCTAATTTTCGAAAATATCTTCCCTCTTTTTCAAAATTTTTTTTAATTAACTAATTATTTTATTTTTTAATTGAATTTTCGAAAAACTACTAACCTTTTTCAAAAACTATTTTCGAAAATCACTAACTCTTTTTCAAAAATTATTTTCAAAAAATTCTCTCCTCTTCTCAGTCCCCTTCTATTTATTTATTCATCTACTAACACTTCTCTTCATCTCACATCTCTGCTCCTATCATCACCTTTGTGTTTGGATTCTTCATTCTTCTTCACCCCTATTCCTTTTCTTCTTCTACTAACAATAAGGAACCTCTTTACTGTGACATAGAGGATTCCTCTTCTTTTCTTATTCTCTTCTCTTTCTTATGAGCAGGAACAAAGAAAAAGGCATTCTTTTTGAAGCTGATCCAGAACCTGAAAGGACTTTGAAGAGGAAACTAAGAGAAGCTAAATTACAACAATCCAGAGACAACCTTATTGAAAATTTCGAACAAGTAAAGGAGATGGCAGCCGAACCCAACAACAATAATGCAAGGAGAATGCTTGGTGACTTTACTGCACCTAATTCCAATTTACATGGAAGGAGCATCTCCATTCCTACCATTGGAGCAAACAATTTTGAGCTGAAACCTCAGCTAGTTTCTCTGATGCAGCAGAACTGCAAGTTTTATGGACTTCCATCTGAAGATCCTTTTCAGTTCTTAACTGAATTCTTGCAGATCTGTGATACTGTTAAGACTAATGGAGTAGATCCTGAAGTCTACAGGCTCATGCTTTTCCCATTTGCTGTAAGAGACAGAGCTAGAATATGGTTGGACTCTCAACCTAAAGATAGCCTGAACTCTTGGGATAAGCTGGTCACGGCTTTCTTAGCCAAGTTCTTTCCTCCTCAAAAGCTGAGCAAGCTTAGAGTGGATGTTCAAACCTTCAAAAAAAAAGATGGTGAATCCCTCTATGAAGCTTGGGAAAGATACAAGCAGCTGACCAAAAAGTGTCCTTCTGACATGCTTTCAGAATGGACCATCCTGGATATATTCTATGATGGTTTATCTGAGCTATCAAAGATGTCATTGGATACTTCTGCAGGTGGATCCATTCACCTAAAGAAAATGCCTGCAGAAGCTCAAGAACTCATTGACATGGTTGCAAATAACCAGTTCATGTACACTTCTGAAAGGAATCCTGTGAATAATGGGACGCCTATGAAGAAGGGAGTTCTTGAAATTGATACTCTGAATGCCATATTAGCTCAGAACAAAATATTGACTCAGCAAGTCAATATGATTTCTCAGAGTCTGAATGGAATGCAAGCTGCATCCAACAGTACTCAAGAGGCATCTTCTGAAGAAGAAGCTTATGATCCTGAGAACCCTACAATAGCAGAGGTGAATTACTTAGGTGAACCTTATGGAAACACCTATAACTCATCATGGAGAAATCATCCAAATTTCTCATGGAAGGATAAAAAGCCTCAACAAGGCTTTAATAATGGTGGAAGAAATATGTTTAACAATAGTAAACTTTTTCCATCATCCACTTAGCAACAGACAGAGAATTCTGAGCAGAATCCATCTAGCTTAGCAAATTTAGTCTCTGATCTATCTAAGGCCATTGTGAGTTTCATGAATGAAACAAGGTCTTCCATTAGAAATTTGGAAGCACAAGTGGGCCAACTGAGTAAAAGGATCACTGAAATCCCTCCTAGTACTCTCCCAAGCAATACAGAAGAAAATCCAAAAGGAGAGTGCAAGGCCATTGAATTAATCACCATGGCCGAACCTGTGAAGGAAGGAGAGGACGTGAATCCCAAGGAGGAAGACCTCCTGGGACGTCCAGTGATCAATAAGGAGCTTCCCTCTGAGGAACCAAAGGAATCTGAGACTCATCTAGAGACCATAGAGATTCCATTAAACCTCCTTATGCCATTCATGAGCTCAGATGAGTATTCCTCTTCTGAAGAGAATGAGGATGTTACTAAAGAGCAAGTTACCAAGTACCTTGGTGCAATCATGAAGCTGAATGCCAAATTATTTGGTATTGAGACATGGGAAGATGAACCTCCCTTGTTCACCAATGAACTAAGTGATCTGGATCAACTGACATTGCCTCAGAAGAAACAGGATCCTGGAAAGTTCATAATACCTTGTACCATAGGCACCATGATCTTTAAGGCTCTATGTGACCTTGGTTCAGGAATAAACCTCATGCCCCTCTCTGTAATAGAGAAACTGGGAATCTATGGGGTGCAAGCTGCTAAAATCTCATTAGAGATGGCAAACAATTCAAGAAAACAGGCTTATAGACAAGTAGAGGACGTGTTAGTAAAGGTTGAAGGCCTTTACATCCCTGCTGATTTCATAGTCCTAGACACTGGAAAGGAAGATGATGAATCCATCATCCTAGGAAGGCCTTTCCTGGCCACAGCAAGAGCTGTGATTGATGTGGACAGAAGAGAATTGATCCTTCAATTAAATAAGGACAACCTTGTGTTTACAACTCAAGGATCTCTCTCTGCATCCCTGGAGAGGAAGCAGAAAAAGCTTCTCTCAAAGCAGAGTCAAACAAAGCCCCCACAGTCAAACTCTAAGTTTGGTGTTGGGAGACCACAACCAAACTCTAAGTTTGGCGTCAAACCCCCATATCCAAACTCTAAGTTTGGTGTTGGGAGGTCTCAACAAAGCTCTGCACATCTGTGAGGCTCCATGAGAGCCCACTGTCAAGCTATTGACATTAAAGAAGCGCTTGTTGGGAGGCAACCCAATGTTTATTTATCTAATTTTCATTGTTTTCCATGTTTTCTTAGGTTCATGATCATGTGGAGTCACAAAATAAACGAAAAATTTAGAAACAGAATCAAAAACAGTGGAAGAAAAATCACACCCTGGAGGAAGCACCTGTCTGGCGTTCAACGCCAGAACAGAGCATGGTTCTGGCGCTGAACGCCCAAAATGGGCAGTGTCTGGGCACTGAACGCCCAAAATGGGCAGCATCTGGGCGCTGAATGCCAGAATTACACCCTGGAGAAGAGCTGGCGCTGAACGCCCAGAACAAGCATGGTTCTGGCGTTCAACGCCAGAAATGGGCAACAAATGGGCGTTGAACGCCCAAAATGGGCACCAATCTGGCGCTGAACGCCCAGAGTTGTGTGCAAGGGCATTTTACATGCCTAATTTGGTGCATGGTTGTAAATCCTTGAACACCTCAGGATCTGTGGACCCCACAGGATCATCTCAGGATCTGTGGACCCCACAGGATCCCCACATACCTCCACTCACTCTCTTCTCTCTTCTCAATCATCCTCTATTCCCAATAAACACTCTTCCCCAAAACTCCTCACCAATCACCTCAATCTCTCTTCCCTATCACCACTTCACCACTCACATCCATCCACTCTTCCCCATAAACCTACCTCATAAACTCCACCTACCTTCAAAATTTAAAATAACTTTCCCACCCAAAACCCACCCTAAATGGCCGAACCTTACCCCCCTTCCTTCCCTATATATAGCCCTCCATTCTTCCTCATTTTCACACAACACAACCCTCTCTTCTCTTCTTGGCCGAAACACATCTCCCTCTCCCTCTCCTCCATTTCTTCTTCTTCTTCATCTATTCTTTCTTTTCTTGCTCGAGGGCGAGCAACATTCTAAGTTTGGTGTGGTAAAAGCATAAGCTTTTTGTTTTTCCATTACCATTGATGGCACCTAAGACCGGAGAATCCTCTAGAAAAGGGAAAGAGAAGACAAAAGCTTCCACCTCCGAGTCATGGGAGATGGAAAGGTTCATCTCCAAAGCCCATCAAGACCACTTCTATGATGTTGTGGCCAAGAAGAAGGTGATCCCTGAGGTCCCTTTCAAGCTCAAGAAGAATGAGTATCCGGAGATCCGACATGAAATCCAAAGAAGAGGTTGGGAAGTTCTAACAAACCCCATCCAACAAGTCGGCATCCTAATGGTTCAAGAGTTCTATGCCAATGCATGGATCACTAAGAACCATGGTGCACGAAATTGTGATGTCCAGGCTCGAACAATCCCTGGTAATGGCTCCAAAGCTTGGTGCTCTGATCTTAATTCATAATTGTCACAACTTCGATACAACTAACCAGCAAGTGCACTGGGTCGTCCAAGTAATACCTTACGTGAGTAAGGGTCGAATCCCACGGAGATTGTTAGTATGAAGCAAGCTATGGTCACCTTGTAAATCTCAGTCAGGCAGATATAAATGGATAATGGTGTTTTCGAATAATAATTAATAAGATAGGGATAGAGGTACTTATGTAAATCATTGGTAGGAATTTCAGATAAGCGAATGGAGATACTTTCGTTCCTCTGAACCTCTGCTTTCCTGCTATCTTCATCCAATCAGTCTTACTCCTTTCCATGGCTGGCTTTATGCAAGGGCATCACCGTTGTCAGTGGCTACATCCCCTCCTCTCAGTGAATAATATGCTCACGCACCCTGTCACGGCACGGCTATTCATCTGTCGGTTCCCGATCATGCTGGAATAGGATTCACCTCCTTTTGCGTCTGTCACTAACGCCCAGCACTCGCGAGTTTGAAGCTCGTCACAGTCATTCAATCATTGAATCCTACTCAGAATACCACAGACAAGGTTTAGACCTTCCGGATTCTCTTGAATGCCGCCATCATTCTAGCTTACGCCACGAAGATTCTGGTTAGGAGATCTAAGAGATATTCATTCTAGCTTAATTCATGTAGAACAGAAGTGTTTGTCAGGCACGCGTTCATAAGGGAGAAGGATGATGAGCGTCACACATAATCATCACCTTCATCACGTTCTTGGGTGCGAATGGATATCTTAGAAGCGAAATAAGAAGAATTGAATAGAAAACAGTAGTACTTTGCATTAATCTTTGAGGAACAGCAGAGCTCCACACCTTAATCTATGGAGTGTAGAAACTCTACCGTTAAAAATACATAAGTGAAAGGTCCAGGCATGGCCGAGATGGCCAGCCCCCTAAACGAGATCACAGGATCAGAATACAATCCAGGATCCAAAGATGGTCAAAAAGACGTCTAATACAATAGTAAGAGGTCCTATTTATAATAAACTAGTCACTAGGGTTTACATGAGTGAGTAATTGATGCATAAATCCACTTCCTGGGCCCACTTGGTGTGTGTTTGGGCTGAGCTTAAGTGTAGCACGTGCAGAGGCCATTTGTGGAGTTGAACGCCAGTTTCTGTGCCAGTTTGGTCGTTCAACTCTGGTTTTGGATCCTTTTCTGGCGCTGGACGCCAGATTTGGGCAGAAGGCTGGCGTTGAACGCCAGTTTATGTCGTCTATTCTTGGCCAAAGTATGGACTATTATATATTGCTGGAAAGCCCTGGATGTCTACTTTCCAACGCAATTGGAAGCGCGCCATTTCGAGTTCTGTAGCTCCAGAAAATTCACTTTGAGTGCAGGGAGGTCAGAATCTAACAGCATCAGCAGTCCTTTTTCAACCTCTGAATCTGATTTCTGCTCAAGTCCCTCAATTTCAGCCAGAAAATACCTGAAATCACAGAAAAACACACAAACTCATAGTAAAGTCCAGAAATGTGAATTTAACATAAAAACTTATGAAAACATCCCTAAAAGTAACTAGATCCTACTAAAAACATACTAAAAACAATGCCAAAAAGCGTTTAAATTATCCGCTCATCAAACCATGATCAAAGTAAGAACCCGGATCCAAAGAACTACGTTACAATGGTTCGGGGGAAATACTTAGATTTTAGTCCGGAGAATGTGAGGCTGGCGTTTAACTTGCCCATGATGCAAGGAGATGAACGCCCCTACACTAGAATGGTCAACTTTAATCAAAGGTTGGACCAAGTCCTTATGGACATATGTGTGGAAGGAGCTCAATGGAAGATTGACTCCAAAGGCAAGCCGGTTCAACTAAGAAGACTGGACCTCAAGCCTGTGGCTAGAGGATGGTTGGAGTTCATCCAACGCTCCATCATTCCCACTAGCAACCGATCTGAAGTTACTGTGGATCGGGCCATCATGATCCATAACATCATGATTGGAGAGGAAGTAGAAGTTTATGAAGTCATCTCCCTTGAACTCTACAAAATAGCCGAAAAGCCCTCTCCTGGGGCAAGGCTAGCTTTTCCTCATCTTATTTGCCATCTATGTTACTCAGCTGGAGCTTTCATAGGAGGAGACATTCACATTGAGGAAGAGAAGTCCATCACTAAGAAAAAGATGGAGCAAGCAAGAGAGCCCATTCATGGAGCTCAAGAGGCGTATGAAGCTCATCACCATGGGATCCCAGAGATGCCTCAAATGTATTTTCCTCTACAAAACTATTGGGAGAAAATCAACACCTCCCTAGGAGAATTAGGTTCCAACATGGGACAATTAAGGGTGGAACATCAAGAGCACTCCATCATCCTTCATGAAATTAGAGAAGATCAAAAAGCAATGAGGGAGGAGCAACAAAGACAAGGGAGAGACATAGAAGAGCTCAAGGACATCATTGGTTCCTCAAGAAGGAAACGCCACCATCACTAAGGTGGATTCATTCCTTGTTCTTATTTCTTCTGTTTTTTGTTTTCTATGTTATGTGCTTATCTATGTTTGTAACTTCATTACATGATTATTAGTAGTTAGTAACTATGTCTTAAAGTTATGAATGTCCTATGAATCCATCACCTCTCTTAAATGAAAAATGTTTTAATTCAAAAGAACAAGAAGTACATGAGTTTTGAATTTATCCTTGAACTTAGCTTAATTATATTGATATGGTGACAATACTTTTTGTTTTCTGAATGTATGCTTGAACAGTGCATATGTCTTTTGAAGTTGTTGTTTAAGAATGTTAAATATGTTGGCTCTTGAAAGAATGATGACAAGGAGACATGTTATTTGATAATCTGAAAAATCATAAAAATGATTTTTGAAGCAAGAAAAAGCAGCAAAAGACAAAGCTTGCAGGAAAAAAAAAGGCAAAAAAAATAGAAAGAAAAAGAAAAAGCAAGCAGAAAAAGCCAAAAGCTCTTAAAACCAAGAGGCAAGAGCAAAAAGCCAATAACCCTTAAAACTAAAAGGCAAGGGCAAATAAAAAGGATCCCAAGGCTTTGAGCATCAGTGGATAGGAGGGCCTAAAGGAATAAAATCCTGGTCTAAGCGGCTAAACCAAGCTGTCCCTAACCATGTGCTTTTGGCGTGAAGGTGTCAAGTGAAAACTTGAGACTGAGCGGTTAAAGTCAAGGTCCAAAGCAAAAAAAAGAGTGTGCTTAAGAACCCTGGACACCTCTAATTAGGGACTTTAGCAAAGCTGAGTCACAATCTGAAAAGGTTCACCCAGTTATGTGTCTGTGGCATTTATGTATCCGGTGGTAATACTGGAAAACAAAGTGCTTAGGGCCACGGCCAAGACTCATAAAATAGCTGTGTTCAAGAATCATCATACTGAACTAGGAGAATCAATAACACTATCTGAACTCTGAGTTCCTATAGATGCCAATCATTCTGAACTTCAATGGATGAAGTGAGATGCCAAAACTATTCAAGAGGCAAAAAGCTACAAGTCCCGCTCATCTGATTGGAGCTATGTTTCATTGATAGTTTGGGATTTATAGTATATTCTCTTCTTTTTATCCTATTTGATTTTCAGTTGCTTGGGGACAAGCAATAATTTAAGTTTGGTGTTGTGATGAGCGGATAATTTATACACTTTTTGGCATTATTTTTAGTATGTTTTTAGTAGAATCTAGTTACTTTTAGGGATGTTTTCATTAGTTTTTATGTTAAATTCACATTTCTGGACTTTACTATGAGTTTGTGTATTTTTCTGTGATTTCAGGTATTTTCTGGCTGAAATTGAGGGACCTGAGCAAAAATCAGATTCAGAGGTTGAAGAAGGACTGCTGATGCTGTTGGATTCTGACCTCCCTGCACTCAAAATGGATTTTCTGGAGCTACAGAACTCAAAATGGCGCGCTTCCAATTGTGTTGAAAAGTAGACATCCAGGGCTTTCCAGAAATATATAATAGTCTATACTTTACCCAAGTTTAGATGACGCAAACTGGCGTTCAACGCCAGCTCTCTGCCCAATTCTGGCGTCCAGCGCCAGAAACAAGTTGCAAAGTGGAGTTCAACGCCCAAACTGGCACAAAAGCTGGCGTTCAACTCCAAGAATAACCTCTCCACGTGTAGACTTCAAGCTCAGCCCAAGCACACACCAAGTGGGCCCCGGAAGTGGATTTATGCATCAATTACTTACTTCTGTAAACCCTAGTAGCTAGTTTATTATAAATAGGACTTTTTACTATTGTATTAGACATCCTGAGTTTTATCTTCGGATCATAGAAGTCTTGGTTACTCCGGTTCCCCTCTGGGGCCGAGATCAATGAACTCCATTATCACTTATGTATTTTCAACGGTAGAGTTTCTACACTCCATAGATTAAGGTGTGGAGCTCTCCTGTTCCTCAAAGATTAATGCAAAGTACTACTGTTTTTCTATTCAACTCATCTTATTTCTCTTCTAAGATATTCATTCGCACTTCAACTTGAATGTGATGAACGTGACAATCATCATCATTCCCTATGAATGCGTGCCTGACAACCACTTCCGTTCTACATTAGATTGAATGAGTATCTCTTAGATCTCTTAATCAGAATCTTCGTGGTATAAGCTAGATTGATGGCGGCATTCATGAGAGTCCGGAAAGTCTAAACCTTGTCCGTGGTATTCCGAGTAGGACTCTGGGATTGAATGACTGTGACGAACTTCAAACTCGCAAGTGCTGGGCGTAGTGACAGACGCAAAAGGATAGTAAATTCTATTCCAGTATGATCGAGAACCTCAAAGATGATTAGCCATGCAGTGACAGCGCATCGGACCATTTTCACAGAGAGGAATAGGATGCAACCATCGACAAGGGTGATGCCTCCAGACGATTAGCCATGCTGTGACAGAGCATTTGGACCATTTTCCCGAGAGGATTGAAAGTAGCCATTGGCACCGGTGACATCCTTACAAAAAGCCAGCCATAGAGAGGAGTAAGACTGATTGGATGAAGACAGCAGGAAAGCAGAGGTTCAGAGGAACGAAAGCATCTCTATGCGCTTATCTGAAATTCTCACCAATGATTTACATAAGTATTTCTATCCTTATTTTATTATATTATTTTCAAAAACTCCATAATCAATTATTATCCGCCTGACTGAGATTTACAAGGTGACCATAGCTTGCTTCATACCGACAATCTCCGTGGGATCGACCCTTACTCACGTAAGGTTTATTACTTGGACGACCCAGTGCACTTGCTGGTTAGTTGTATCGAAGTTGTGACAAATTATGAATTAAAATTAGAGCACCAAGCCTTTGGAGCCATTACCAGAGATCACAATTTCGTGCACCAGCACTGTTACCATACTGAGAACCTCCGGTTCTCATACCATATCTTTGTTGTGTTTTTCAGATGCAGGTCGCAACCCACCTCGGTAAGTTGCTTGGGATGGTGACAGAAGCGGAGGATCCTGGATTATTTTGGAGTCTTTTTGGTTTATCTGTTTATACATCTCTCTTTTGTATTTTGTTTTGCCTAGAGGTATGTTTTTGAGAGAACAAAACTTGTATAAGCTGTTTTCACTGTGTATGGTTCTGTATACTTGTATATGACTAGCCGGCTTAAGTTCCGCGAGTCGTGACTAGTTCCCTATAATATTATATATTTATCTTTTGTTATATCTTGTCTGTTTCTTGTGCTTTAAGCTCGAATCTTCATTAGTACGTTTTGCGCTTTGAAATCCTGTTTTTTTAGCTATATCCTTCATCGAGCTTCTAGATTATACTATTCTTTCTACATATATATATATATATATATATTATGTATGAGCTTAGAGCTGTCGTAATCTCTGATTAACCTTTGCTTTACGACGCGAGGTAAGGCTTAGGCTAATTAGGGTGTTACATAAACCACCCAAAAAGCAAACCAAGAAGAAAATCATAATTAAAAACATATTCACTTGGTGGTTATGTTGCTTCTGCATAATAGGAGCAAGCTGAAAATTCTTTATAAGAAATGAGTGCATTGCAAATGATAGCAGCATCTAACTTAATTTTTAATAGCTTTGTCGAACAATATCAATTATCACAGTACTTTATGACTCTTCAGTAGAAAAACCTACATTTAACATAAAATTCTGGGTTTGATTTCAAATTCAACAAGATATAGTGTAGGAACATGTCTCCCTTTGGCAATCTCAGGTTCAAAACAAATCCAAGTAACTAGGCTAGGAATTAGGATAAATCAGGGGAATAAAAACTTAATTTCATCAGAGAATAAGAATTTGCAAGATTCAAAATCATCACTTGAGGTGTCCAAATTCTCTTAGGACCTCTAAAATCGGGTATAACACAAGAAGTTGATATTCCTACACTCATAAAAACCACCAAGTGCTTACTCTGCAAGTAGAATAATGAATATCAAGTTAAAAAAGCATATCACATAAATATAAAAAGATGAAGAAGAAAATATTTTAGGTAAACGTTAACAAGTAGCTCCAATTGATACCTTTTTAATCATGATGGCAAGTCACTCTATCTGCAATAAAAGCAAAGTCAACATATGAAGGATTAATTCTGGACTAGGGAGGTAAATAGATAATGAATGAAACATATCTATTCTTTACAATATAATGAAGGAAACCTCTCTCTAGGCAATAAATTGATGCATGAGCATCTTAAGCACTTTTCATTGGCATTTCTTATAGAAAAATTATGATTTTTGCTTGGTAATTATATGATTTTCAAGGCTATTCTATTAGTACTTTGGTTTTCTTAGTTTCATGATTCTTTTAGGAAAATGTTAGAAAAAAGAAGCAAAAGTACAAGGAGGAACCAAGAATTAAAGAAAAGCGCAGAGATAATTCATGGATGCTGTCAACCCTGACCTCTTCACACTCCAATGAGCATAACTTGAGCTACAGAGGTTCGAATGACACGGTTCCAGCAACATTAGAAATCCAACATCCAGAGCTATCCAACGATATATAATAGTCCATAACTTCTCTCTGGATTCACAGTGCTAAATGCCGTGACATCGGCGCTAAATGCCAAATCGCATCCCACATGCCATTCCATGCGGGAGTCTCGGTGCTAAACGCCAGGAAACCGGTGTTAAACTCCAGACGGGCGGCAAGGAGTCATGAATTACATCAAAACTAGTGCCAAACGCCACCCAAGTGGCGCTAAACGCCAGAGTCGAAGCCCAGGACCCGAAAAATCATTATTAATGATAAGATTTGATTGCAAAAAAAGGGAAATACATTTGGATGCTGGGAATAAAAGATTTTGCTTTAAAAAGGGGAAGAAAGAAATGAACAAGAGTACTCTCTCTTCCGTCTTTCTTTCTTTTTAGTTTTAGGTTTTACACATTAGATTAGGATTTCAATTTTTTTGCACTATGGGCAACTAAACATCCATCGTTAAGGTTAGGAGCTCTATTTATTTTGATGGATTAATATTATTGTTCTCCTACTTTTGATTTATGCATTGATTTCTATTCAAGAATTGGTTTCTTTCTTCATCTTAAGGATTAGAGAATATTGGAAAATAACCCTGATCTAAATTGAATCTCTTTGAATCTTGAAAAAGTTACATCATTGGAATTAAATCTTGAAATTTTTTCTCATAATATAATTCTTCATTATCTGGATTTATTGTGATACGTGACATATAATCGGATTATTTCTGGGTTCTTAAGAATTGTGTGGTTCTTAAATTAGAGGTTGAACTTAACCTTTTAACACAATTAATTGATCAAGGAATTAACGGTTGATTAGGTTAGAAAAGATTGAATTAACAAGGAATTGAAATTCAATCACTTAGGCTTTACCATGAATTATATCTTTGCATGATCAAAGTAGATAGCAATAATTGTTAGTCCTGAAATTTAAATATCTCTGACACCTTAATTATCTTTATCATATTATTTTCTTAACCAATTTTAGTTTATTCTTGTTTAATTTTCTGCTTTCAATGTTATTTACTATTGAAACCCATATTTTTTATTGTTTGACTAGAATAATTAATTGATCATTGCTTGCTTAATCTGTTAATCCTCGTGGGAACGATAACCCACTCCCGTGGTATTACTTGATACCAGCCGGTGCACTTGCCAGTACTTTATGGTTTGCAAAATCCGCATCATAAATGGCTACATTGTATCCTTAGACAATAACAACTAAGCTTTATCTCACTAGATGAATTTGGTTATGGTAGCTAAGACAAGACAAGAAAAATAGAAAAAATCATGGAGAATGTCGACATAAATCGTGAGAGATTATTGAAGAAACATGTATGATTTAACCAAGTCCCAAAGAAATGAATCCAATATTGAATAATTAACCAGAATATTCATGAATAGAAAAATGGCTCCATATCTACATAAGAAATTTTCTGCACTCTGCACACATACATATGGACAAACCTAAGTGAATTCGGCTAAAGAATTTCATTGAACATGTTGAGTGCTGATAAAGTTAGAAGGAAATAAGAGAGTATAAAGAAAAACAGCCACTACAAAAAAAGGTTCAAATGGCAATTTTTTTTGGAAATTACGGCGATTCTAACCGCCATTATTACCAAAAACGGCGCCTCCAAGAAACGCCGGTATTCTAGGCGCCATTCTGATTATTACGGCGGTTTATAACCGCCATTATTTTCGCGTAAAACGGCGATTTTTGAATTGTTTAAAATGGCGACTATAACCACCGTTTTTACCAGGATGTAGTGGCATCTTTTCTATTTAAAATGGCGGTTTCTAACCACTGTTTTTACCATTATAACCGCCATTTTTATCATTTTTACCAGGATATAATGACATCTTTTGTGTTTAAAATGGTAGTTTCTAACCACCGTTTTCACCAAAATATAATGGCATCATTTTCGTTTAAAATGGCAGTTTTTAACCGCCGTTTCTACTAGCGTATAATGGCATCATTTTTATTTAAAATGGGGGTTTTTAACCGCCGTTTGTACCTAATTATGATGACAATTTTATGCTTTTTAAAATGATATTTTCAAAACTCATTTAAAAATCTCGTAATAACCAAAAGGTATATCCATAAATCAAACATCATAAGATATTTTTAATTCATACATGATCCAAAAGTCATAATCTAAGTCATAGTTGAAATGTCATTATCCAAAAACAAAATATCAAAGTAACATTTTTCAATAATATGTCTTAACATATAATTCTTAATACATAAAATCTTTATCATGCAAGGTCATGCTTCCTTATTGCTTACTCCAGAAGATCTACTTCCTAACTCTTTTGGTGATAGAATCTCACTCTTTTGATCCAATCCCTATAACAAAAAAAATAATTATTATGAGCATAAAAAATGCAAGAAAAATGCATATATTGATATATATTTTAATATAGAATTTCATTTCTTCTTACAAAGTTCTCTACCCTTTCACCTATCACTAATGCTATTGAAATTTTTCTTATTAAAAACAGAATTTATTATAAAATGTGGTTGATTGCGATAAAGATGACTATATAAAATGATTATGATCATAATTAAACTGATAGTAATGAATGATTTTGATAAAGATTTGTCCTGACTGTAATTTATGCTTATTTTTAAGAATTTTCATTTTAATGCATTCTAAATGTAACACCCTACCATACAGAGACTTATGCTTAAGTCATAATTCAGAGATGGTAAGGTATTACGACCTCTAAAACAAAAATTTAGTACGTATAGTAGTATGAATGATTGATTATAACTAGGAGCCTTGTAAAAAAAAAGGGGTAAACAAAAACCGCAACTCGAAAGCGCAACACTCCGATCACTAACACAACGAGCAAAGGATAAGCTAACGCAAGATCATATATATAAAGAGTATCAAAAACAGGAATATCAAGACTCAAAATCCGGCTGCGAAGGTAACCGGTTCGAGCATAGCAATATATACATATAATAAAATAAGGAAAACCCCAAGGAAAACCCAAAGGGACATAAATACCGAAAACCTAATCTCCAAAATCCCCTCTAGAAGGAGTCATCACAGTTTGTATTATTTAATGGAGATAAAAGTATCTAAATAAGATATATAAATCAAGATAGAGTCCCGAGAACAAGAATCTTCGCTAATCCAGAAGTCCCCAGCATGCCTCAGCGAGAAGCCTCGCGTCCTGCATCTGAAAACCACAAAATCCGCATGGGTGAGAACCAGAGGTCCCCAGTACGGTAACAGCTTCCACATATATAATACATAATAATAGAGGAAATCCGAAGGCAATCCTAGAACTTCCTCCAGAAAATATCAAAGCTTATAAACAAGCTAAACCGTAAGCGGCAACTAACTAAAGATCCTTCAGTCTAACTAATACTTCCCTTTCTACTTCCTTCAGACCTCCCAACAACCAGCAGGAGTATAATATAGCAAACACAGTTATATCAGATAAGAGATTTACAAATAGGAACAAATAAGGCATTTAGGCAATTAGCAAGTAATATGCAGTCAAATAGGCAATCTCAAACAATTCATGTAGTATGCTTATGATGCATGCCTGTCCCTAGTGGCTGATGATATCATCTGTCGGTTATAGAGCCAACCCGACAAGTCCTGGTAGCTAGCCATTGGACTGTCCCTCTGTCGTGCATCCCCAACTCGAGTTATACTCATCATAAACTTGATCATAATCATGATCCATATCCATCACCCTCACTGGTGAATATTTATCCATCACCATCACTGGTGAATATTTATGGGGGCGAGCTCATCCGGGCCTTTCACAGTGCCCGGCCACACTTACGACATAGGGTCAAAAGAGCTTCGAGTCTCAACCTGGAGCACATGGTGGCTAGCCATTGCTACTACCCAGGGAAACCCTCATCTCCAATGGTAGAAGTGCAAACCTTCACAATTCAATCAACATCATATATGCATTTATACTTGGCCATAAACATGGCTCCACCGTAACACGGCAATAATCTAGCCATCCGGCTCACGGTTAAATCCATAACCAGCCAATTCATTAACAATTACGGCCCTTCGGCCCATGGCACAACAAGCACTTCCACCGCCATTCTCCGCATCTCACATAATCATCTTTGATCCTCAATGATCATTCATTTTTCCCTTGCTTCACTCGCAAGTTACCACATTCACTAGCCCTTTTTCTCATGCTAGGCATATCATAATGATTTAAGACATAAGTGGTGAGATCGGAGGCTTAGAAGTATGAAATTTGGCTTTTAAAACTCAAAAATCAACTTTGGAATGAAAACAGGTCCACGCGTACGCGCACGCGTGGATGGCGCTTTCTCGAAGAACGGCGCGTACGCACCAAGTGTGCCTACGCGCGAGGGGTTATTCTGCTAAAAATTTTCTAAGTTAAAAGCTGCAGAATTTACAGATTCAAACCCCAATCTTCCGACGGACATAACTTCCTCATTTTAAATCGTTTTTCACTCGTTCTTCGAACGGCATGGACATCCCGGATCCAATTTCATTTCTAAACAGATTTGGCACAAATCAGAGATCCGTAGTTCAAGTTATGTCCCGTCAAAGTATGCCCAAAAACCATGTTTTCATACAAAACCACAAGGTGCCATTTTCAAAACAAGCCACTTTCAACTCTTTTCAAAATCAATCAAACATGCCAATTTCAATCCTTCTCTTTGAAATCATTCAAAATGTACCAAAATCAACAACAAGCCATCCTCAACTCACACATTGACACTTTACCAAGGTTTCCAAAACCACATCCAACCATTTTAACACTTCTCAATCAAATGGCTAAAGGACAAACACAATATCATGTCATACATCCTTCCTCATCCCAATTTCCAATAATACCATTTCCAATTAACCATCATTATACATAATCAACATCATACTCACCATCAACATGGTACCACCCATCAATTCAACCTCAATCATCCATCAAGCATATATCACAACATGCATTTCTCATATTTCACACAAACAAGGCATCAATATTCATAATCACATATATGAACACATCATATATTTCAACCATTCAACAACACCAACAATTCAATGCCTATCTTAGGGCCTCTAGCCTAAGTATTTCCTACCACATTACATATTAGATACGGGAAACTAAAACCATACCTTAGCCGATTCCCCAAGCTCAACCGGAGCACTTCCAAACCACTTGTCCACAAGCTCTCAAGGTATCAACACCTCCAAGAACAGATTTTATCACACAAAACCCTCTTCCAAGCTTTCCAAAATCACCAATCAAGCTCCAATATTCACATATACACAACCTAAGCCACAATCATCATACCCATACACAACATCTCAATACCCAAACATCATAGAACAACAAATTATACTAGGGTTGAGAATCTTACCACACCCAAGGTCCAAGGAGACAAGATTAACCTTCTCCTTCAAGAGAGTTGGGTCCTATAACATCAAAGAACCCAAAATCTCAACATTTTTGCTCATGAAACTCGAAATCAAGGGCTGGAATTTCGAACAGTAAAACGTGGCTTACCTCAAGATTGATTGTATGGGTTTTGTAGAGCTCTCCGCGGTGAACGCGTGGCCGCAAACGGAGCGGCAATCGGAGCTCTAGATCAAAAGTTATGGTGGTTTGAAGATCAAGTGAGAGAAAGAACTTGAGAGAGTGTTCTTCCCTCCATAGCCTCCATTTTCAGCGTGTTTAGTGTGTTGTGAGGAGAGAGAGTGCTGAAAACTAGGGTTTTGGTTTAGTTATGTTGGGCCAAGGGCCCACTTTGGGTCCGGTTGGTCCGGTTTGGCCCGTTCGGTCAAATCTTGGTCCGATTTCTATAAAATTGGTATCGAAATTCTCGTCTCAATTTCCTCTATCACATTTAGCCATAAAAATAACATTTTTGGCTTTCTAGAATAAATTCTCATTTATGGGTTAATTAGCCATTAATTAACCGGGTCTTACATTCTACCCACCTAATTGGGAATTTTGCCCACAAAATTCAAATTCAATTACCTGAGAATAAGTGCGGATAATCCGTTCGTATCTCCGACTCAAGTTCCCAAGTGTGTTCTTCAACACCGCCTTGACTCCAAGCCACTTTGACTAATGAAACCTCTTTTCCACGCAATCGTTTGATGCTAGTATCGTCAATTCTAACTGGAGCCACTGGAAGCGTCAAATCTTCTCTTAACTGAACTGATTCAGTTTCTAACACATGGCTAGCATCAGGAGTGTACTTCCGAAGCTGTGACACGTGAAACACATCGTGCAGGTTCGAAAGATGAGGTGGTAGAGCCACCCGATACGCCACCGGCCCAATCCTCTCCAGGATCTGAAATGGACCAATGTATCGAGGATTCAACTTCTCTGCTTTAATCGCTCTACCTACTCCTGTGGTCGGAGTAACCTTCAGGAAAACATGATCTCCTTCCTCAAATTCCAAGGGCTTCCGCCTCTGATCGGCGTAACTCTTTTGGCGACTCTGCGCCGTAAGCATCCTGTCTCGGATTTTCTTGACTTGTTCAGTGGTTTCAGCTATCATTTCTGGCCCCAACAAGCCTTTCTCTCCAGCTTCATACCAACATAGTGGAGATTGACATTTCCTCCCATACAATGCCTCATACGGAGCCATTCCGATGCTCGCATGGTAACTATTATTGTATGCAAACTCCACTAACGGCATATACCGATCCCAACTCGTCGGTTGGTCCAAAACACAAGCTCTCAACATATCCTCTAGTGTTTGGATCGTCCTCTCAGATTGACCATCTGTTTGAGGATGGTAAGCTGTACTCAAGCTTAATTGGGTTCCAAAAGCTTTCTGAAATGCACCCCAGAACCTCGAAGTGAAACGAGGATCTCTATCAGAGATTATAGTAGCAGGTACACCATGGAGTCTCACAATCTCCTTTATGTATAACCGAGCTAGCTCCTCAAGGGTGTAAGTCATCCGAATGGGCAAAAAGTGAGCTGACTTCGTCAGTCGGTCCACAATCACCCAGATAGCATCAAAACCAGTCCTAGTCCTTGGCAATCCCGACACAAAGTCCATTGCAATACTTTCCCACTTCCATTGCGGAACCTCTAAAGGTTGCAACATCCCGGAAGGTCTTTGATGTTCAATCTTTACCTTTTGACAAGTTAAGCACTTTGAAACATATTCCGCCACATCATTCTTCATACCCGGCCACCAAAACATCACCTTTAAATCATGGTACATCTTAGTACTTCCCAGGTGAATGGAGAATCCACTTTTGTGTGCCTCCCTTAAGATATCTTGTCTCAAAGTACCAACATCCGGCACAATGATCCTACCCTTGAATCTCCATAACCCATCTTTTTCTTCTGACACTCTCCACTGTTTTCCTTGCTCGATAGCCGGTAACACCTTCCATAATGCTTCATCATTTTCATGAGCCTTTAGGAGTTCGAACTTAAAGTCACTTGAGATTTCTAATCGGCTCAAACACAAGTTTCCAGATACTTCTCGAGCACCAATTTTTAGACTCTCGAATCCCTTGAGCAACTTCTCCTCTTGAAGCATCATCCAAGACGCATATAACGACTTCCGACTTAACGCATCCGCCACTATATTCGCTTTTCCCGGATGGTAATTCAACTCAAAGTCGTAGTCCTTCAATAATTCCATCCACCTCCTTTGCCTCATATTAAGCTCTTTCTGATCAAAGAGGTATTTCAAACTCTTGTGATCAGAAAAGACTTGGAACTTAACCCCATAGAGATAATGCCTCCACACCTTCAAGGCAAATACGACCGCAGCGAGTTCCAGATCGTGCGTAGGGTAACTAACTTCATGAGGTCTCAACTGTCGTGAGGCATACGCCACTACATTATGATGCTGCATTAGCACGCACCCTAGACCCTTCAACGATGCATCACAGTACACCTCAAAAGACTCGTTCGGCTCAGGTAACACTAACACAGGTGCAGTGGTCAACTTTTTCTTCAATGCCTGAAAGCTCTCCTCGCACTCAGGAGTCCAAACAAACAGAGTGTCTTTGCGAGTTAACTTTGTCAACGGCAAAGCTAATTGCGAAAAGCCTTTGATGAACCTTCGGTAATAGCCAGCTAAACCCAGAAAACTCCTTATCTCAGTTACTGTGGTTGGTTGCTTCCATTCCATCACAGCCTCCACCTTAGTTGGATCTACGGCTATTCCCCTCTTACTCACCACGTGACCCAAAAACTTTACCTCATCCTTCCAAAACTCACACTTAGACAATTTCGCATAGAGTTTCTTCTCCTTTAAAATTTGCAACACGGTCCGCAAGTGTTCCGCATGCTCTTCTTTGGTCTTGGAGTAAATTAGTATGTCGTCAATGAAGACAACAACGAATTTATCCAGAAACGGACGGAACACTCTATTCATGTAATCCATAAACACCGCAGGAGCGTTCGTCAACCCAAAAGACATTACAGTATACTCATAATGACCATAACGAGTCCTGAAAGCAGTCTTAGGGATATCCTCACCCCTCACCCTTATCTGGTGATAACCGGATCGCAAATCGATCTTGGAGAAAACCCCAGCTCCTTGTAATTGATCCATGAGATCATCAATCCTCGGCAATGGGTATTTATTCTTTATGGTGACCTTGTTCAGCTGCCTGTAATCCACACAGAGCCGCATACTTCCATCTTTCTTCTTTACCAGTAATACTGGAGCACCCCACGGGGAAACACTTGGTCGAATAAAGTTCTTACCCAACAATTCCTCTAACTGAGACTTTAGTTCGGCCATCTCTAACGGTGACATCCTATAAGGAGCACTTGAGATTGGTCCCGCCCCAGGCACCAACTCAATAGCAAACTCGACCTCTCGGTTAGGTGGAAATTCCTCAATATCATCGGGAAACACTTCCGGAAACTCACACACTACCGGAATCTGATCCAACTTTTGATCATCACCCGAAACACCAGCGGTTAACAACAGGATACCCTGACATTCGATTCCAGAACAGTTCACCATCATCGAATTCAAGTAATAATTATTCACCACGACCGGCCCTTTTGTATCTTCCGGCATAAAGTACACCGACTTTGTAGAACAATCAAGCAGGACATGGTTCTCAGATAACCAGTCCAATCCCAAGATAAGATCAAGACCGATCATCGGTAAGCAGATTAAATTATGGACAAAATCACGCTGCTTGAACCTGAACGAAACTTTCGGGCATCCTAGCCTAGTTACCATGGCTTCATGGGTAGCATTATGTACCTTTAGGTCATAACCTAAGGTTACGATCTTCAATCCTAACTCATGGGCTTTCTCAAATGCAATAAATGAATGCGATGCTCCCGAATCAAATAAAGCATTTAAAGTTTGACCAGCCATTTCACAGTTACCTCGAATGAGTGTCTCAGATCCTTCTGCACCCACAGCTGAGGTGGTGAACACCCGACCAGTCTGTTGTGCTTTCCCAGCACCTTGCTTTTGCTTCTCTGGACAACTTGCGGCTTTATGCCCCGCCTTTCCACAATTGTAGCACAAACCCCATCCGGCCTTGCATGGTACTCCCGGATGGTGACTCCCACACCTAGTACAAGCTTGATCATTCTGAGGCTGCTTCCCAAACCTTTTCCCTTGGGAGTAGTTGTTGTTGGGCCTCCTAAAAGAACCTCCCCTCTTGAAAGACAGACCTCTAGGTGCAAAGCTCTTCCCTCGGTTCTGTGGAAATGATCCTTTGTGACTTCCTTTCTCAGCGGCTGCCCTCTTCACACACTCTTCAGCAACCCTACACTTGTTCACCAATTCGGAGAAAGTCCTAATCTCCATTGGCCCCACCGAACCGAAAATATCACTCCGGAGTCCTCCCTCGTACTTAACACACTTCCATTCCTCATATTCCACCGGAGTCCCTTGACACATACGAGAGAATCTGAACAGCTCCTCAAACTTGTCAGTATACTCAGATACGGACATAGTACCCTGCTTCAGCTGCAACAATTCAAGCTCCTTGGCCGTCCTAGCAGAAGTCGGAAAGTACTTCTTATAGAACTCCTCTTGGAAGACATCCCAGGTGATATAATCATCACCCTGCTGCAGAAGACAACGGATACCTTGCCACCAATGCGACGCTTCACCTGTGAGCATATAGGTAGCGAACTCGACACGCTGTCCTTCAGGTACCACTTGTGCTTGCAGTGCTCGCTCTATAGCCTGAAACCATGTATCGGCCTCAGTCGGGCTAGTAGTTCCCTTGAACTTAGGTGGATTAACCTTCAAAAAGTTCGCCAGTGTCATCGGGCCCTGAACTCCACCTCCGTCATTACCATGGTTGTTCATCTGTTGACCAAGAGCCTCAGCAGTGGCTTGCATAGCAGCAGCCATATTCTCCAACGCAGTCATAAAGTTCAACGGGTCATTAGGGTTAGTCTCCGGCGCACGAGCATTAGTACGACCTCTCCCACGGCCTCTACCGCGTCCACGAGGCGCCATCTGGTTCCTATACACACCAAACAATCGATATTAAGTTGATCAGTCTCAATATCGGAAGTTTAGTACTTTAAAGTCCCAAATGCATGCTCATGAACGTTTATGCCAACTATATCAAGTAGATATACTAACAGCACATAACACACATACAGAGAATGCACAGAAGCATAGTCAGTCCATTCCTCAGGCTCTACAGAAACGAACTGCTCTGATACCATAATGTAAAACCCTACCATACAGAGACTTATGCTTAAGTCATAATTCAGAGATGGCAAGGTATTACGACCTCTAAAACAAAAATTTAGTACGTATAGTAGTATGAATGATTGATTATAACTAGGAGCCTTGTAAAAAAAAAGGGGTAAACAAAAACCGCAACTCGAAAGCGCAACACTCCGATCACTAACACAACGAGCAAAGGATAAGCTAACGCAAGATCATATATATAAAGAGTATCTAAAACAGGAATATCAAGACTCAAAATCCGGCTGCGAAGGTAACCGGTTCGAGCATAGCAATATATACATATAATAAAATAAGGAAAACCCCAAGGAAAACCCAAAGGACATAAATACCGAAAACCTAATCTCCAAAATCCCCTCTAGAAGGAGTCATCACAGTTTGTATTATTTAATGGAGATAAAAGTATCTAAACAAGATATATAAATCAAGATAGAGTCCCGAGAACAAGAATCTTCGCTAATCCAGAAGTCCCCAGCATGCCTCAACGAGAAGCCTCGCGTCCTGCATCTGAAAACCACAAAATCCGCATGGGTGAGAACCAGAGGTCCCCAGTACGGTAACAGCTTCCACATATATAATACATAATAATAGAGGAAATCCGAAGGCAATCCTAGAACTTCCTCCAGAAAATATCAAAGCTTATAAACAAGCTAAACCGTAAGCGGCAACTAACTAAAGATCCTTCAGTCTAACTAATACTTCCCTTTCTACTTCCTTCAGACCTCCCAACAACCAGCAGGAGTATAATATAGCAAACACAGTTATATCAGACAAGAGATTTACAAATAGGAACAAATAAGGCATTTAGGCAATTAGCAAGTAATATGCAGTCAAATAGGCAATCTCAAACAATTCATGTAGTATGCTTATGATGCATGCCTGTCCCTAGTGGCTGATGATATCATCTGTCGGTTATAGAGCCAACCCGACAAGTCCTGGTAGCTAGCCATTGGACTGTTCCTCTGTCGTGCATCCCCAACTCGAGTTATACTCATCATAAACTTGATCATAATCATGATCCATATCCATCACCCTCACTGGTGAATATTTATCCATCACCATCACTGGTGAATATTTATGGGGGCGAGCTCATCCGGGCCTTTCACAGTGCCCGGCCACACTTACGACATAGGGTCAAAAGAGCTTCGAGTCTCAACCTGGAGCACATGGTGGCTAGCCATTGCTACTACCCAGGGAAACCCTCATCTTCAATGGTAGAAGTGCAATCCTTCACAATTCAATCAACATCATATGTGCATTTATACTTGGCCATAAACATGGCTCCGCCGTAACACGGCAATAATCTAGCCATCCGGCTCACGGTTAAATCCATAACCAGCCAATTCATTAACAATTACGGCCCTTCGGCCCATGGCACAACAAGCACTTCCACCGCCATTCTCCGCATCTCACATAATCATCTTTGATCCTCAATGATCATTCATTTTTCCCTTGCTTCACTCGCAAGTTACCACATTCACTAGCCCTTTTTCTCATGCTAGGCATATCATAATGATTTAAGACATAAGTGGTGAGATCGGAGGCTTAGAAGTATGAAATTTGGCTTTTAAAACTCAAAAATCAACTTTGGAATGAAAACAGGTCCACGCGTACGCGCACGCGTGGATGGCGCTTTCTCGAAGAACGGCGCGTACGCACCAAGTGCGCCTACGCGCGAGGGGTTATTCTGCTAAAAATTTTCTAAGTTAAAAGCTGCAGAATTTACAGATTCAAACCCCAATCTTCCGACGGACATAACTTCCTCATTTTAAATCGTTTTTCACTCGTTCTTCGAACGCATGGACATCCCGGATCCAATTTCATTTCTAAACAGATTTGGCACAAATCAGAGATCCGTAGTTCAAGTTATGTCCCGTCAAAGTATGCCCAAAAACCATGTTTTCATACAAAACCACAAGGTGCCATTTTCAAAACAAGCCACTTTCAACTCTTTTCAAAATCAATCAAACATGCCAATTTCAATCCTTCTCTTTGAAATCATTCAAAATGTACCAAAATCAACAACAAGCCATCCTCAACTCACACATTGACACTTTACCAAGGTTTCCAAAACCACATCCAACCATTTTAACACTTCTCAATCAAATGGCTAAAGGACAAACACAATATCATGTCATACATCCTTCCTCATCCCAATTTCCAATAATACCATTTCCAATTAACCATCATTATACATAATCAACATCATACTCACCATCAACATGGTACCACCCATCAATTCAACCTCAATCATCCATCAAGCATATATCACAACATGCATTTCTCATATTTCACACAACAAGGCATCAATATTCATAATCACATATATGAACACATCATATATTTCAACCATTCAACAACACCAACAATTCAATGCCTATCTTAGGGCCTCTAGCCTAAGTATTTCCTACCACATTACATATTAGATACGGGAAACTAAAACCATACCTTAGCCGATTCCCCAAGCTCAACCGGAGCACTTCCAAACCACTTGTCCACAAGCTCTCAAGGTATCAACACCTCCAAGAACAGATTTTATCACACAAAACCCTCTTCCAAGCTTTCCAAAATCACCAATCAAGCTCCAATATTCACATATACACAACCTAAGCCACAATCATCATACCCATACACAACATCTCAATACCAAACATCATAGAACAACAAATTATACTAGGGTTGAGAATCTTACCACACCAAGGTCCAAGGAGACAAGATTAACCTTCTCCTTCAAGAGAGTTGGGTCCTATAACATCAAAGAACCCAAAATCTCAACATTTTTGCTCATGAAACTCGAAATCAAGGGCTGAAATTTCGAACAGTAAAATGTGGCTTACCTCAAGATTGATTGTATGGGTTTTGTAGAGCTCTCCGCGGTGAACGCGTGGCCGCAAACGGAGCGGCAATCGAAGCTCTAGATCAAAAGTTATGGTGGTTTGAAGATCAAGTGAGAGAAAGAACTTGAGAGAGTGTTCTTCCCTCCATAGCCTCCATTTTCAGCGTGTTTAGTGTGTTGTGAGGAGAGAGAGTGCTGAAACTAGGGTTTTGGTTTAGTTATGTTGGGCCAAGGGCCCACTTTGGGTCCGGTTGGTCCGGTTTGGCCCGTTGGTCAATCTTGGTCTGATTTCTATAAATTGGTATCGAAATTCTCGTCTCAATTTCTCTATCACATTTAGCCATAAAAATAACATTTTTGCTTTTGAATATTCTTTTATGAGATAATT